>NC_132989.1:67803165-68106195 GCF_048564905.1 Vicugna pacos
GGATCCACATTATACCTAACCTAACCAGAAAACAAACAATTCTAACCAGAAAATAAAGTGAGAGACATTTTAAATAAATAGTTATGTCAATGACATATGAACATGAGGCATGTGAGACTTACAAAGTCTAGTACAGAAGTGTTTATGGACTAAGGTGAGTATATGCCGTGCTTCAGTCTTCTGATTTACCTGAAAAAAATACTGAAAAGTTAAAAATAAAGTGTTTTTTCATTATCTTTCTAAACTTAGTGTTTTATTTTCTTAATGTATCTCACCTAAAAGGAAACATACAAAGTATACTTTTCTTTGGAGTTATTTTTCAATATACACTAAATTATATTATTTAAAAAGTCAACCTTTACACTTTTACATCAGCATTTTTTTTTACATCAGCATTTCTAAATCAATTTCTGATTTTAAACTTAAAAGCACAGTTTTAAAAGAAATACTGAAACAGCCATATGTCATTTCTTTAGTATAAATGTACAAAAAGCAATCATCTCCAAAAAAAAAAAACCCAGAATTTTAACTTTCTGTAACCTATTTTATTTCCCTATCTAAATTGTGAGTTGCTTAAAGAAGATTCAAATCCATGGTGTTTCAGTATAAGTTGTGATAACATGATTCAGACATGTGAATAAGACTAGAGGATCAGTGGGATGTACCTAAGTATAATCTAATTGCATGAGAGAAAGTTTTAATTAAAACTCTAGTATTCTCCACTGTGTTTATTATTTCTGAGGTTTCTTTTGTTTTCTTTTTCCATTTTCCTTTATATGATTTCAAAGCCTAGAAAAATACTGAGTTTCTTTCCTAGAATAATCTCTTTCTGATTTGCAGTAACTAGAAACCAATTTTGTTAGTGGACTAATAAGAACAGTAAAAATACGTATTACCATTCAATAGAGTTCTTATATTCTTTAAGAGGTGGAATATAAGGCATATTAAAATTATGCTGAAATTAATTTAATCTTTGGTAATTCAGAAGAGACCTCAGCATATTAAACAGCCTACTCAGGTCAGCTTAATGAACACCAATTATTGTAGAATTAAGGACACACAAAAATATCCGTTAATAGGAAATTCAAATAGACATAATACTAAATAACAAAATTTGGTTGCTAAATAAGAAGAAACAAAGTCAAAATATCAGAGAAAATTACTTCAGATCACAACAGGCTTATTTTAACTTCAGCGAACTCTCTTTTTGAATTCCCCAAACAAGTACTCCAAATCCTATTGTATTTTCAAGAGGGAAATAATAAAGCTTAAAAATAGAATCACTTACAACTCAAATGGAAGAATATATATTAAGAAGATAAAGACATGCTCTTCCTCATTACTGCCCCTGGTAACATATCACACCCAATGACATTTCACAGAGGCAGAGTTCTTTAAAAACACATAGTGAAGCCATCTCATTTTAACAACTTTGAAATAAATTAATGCCAGAATTTGTTATGCTTATTGTGTACATGCCTTAAAAGAAAAAGAAGCATTTCCTGGCTTTCCTTGAATTACTATAAACAGAGAATCCAAAGAAGCAATTAAAACAAAACAGGTTTTTCCTCAATGACTTTTATATGAAATTTCTTAAATGACTTATCATGATAAACACACTTAGAATAAATGTTTCATTACTTACTGGCTCTTCTTTAACAACTAGGCATAAATCACCATCACTGCTCCGAGTACCAAATCCATTTAAAGAGGACCCAACTAAAAAAAGCCTGCTTTCTAGAGAAACAGAAGAGAATTATAAGGTATTATTTAAAATTTAAAAATAGGGATGCATGTACTTAAAGGGCATGCAAAACAGGGAAACATACGTGGAAATAACAGCTGAATTTCTCTCTGCAGCTGTGTTCGACAGAGTTCTTTCTTCTTTAAATCACTTACTTGCTGCTGACAGGATTCAAATAACTCCAGTATCTGCTGACTCAACTTGAATGCACCAAAAAAAAAAAAAAAAGTGAAAATTCTGTTTAGAAATGTAAGTTATTACTATATTGAACAGTGTGAAATTACTGACAGTATTTCAAAAATATGTATTATCTCCTTAACACTTTCTAATATAAAGCTACTGTTACTCAAGTAACAGTGATTATTTAGTAACCGAAATAATTACCAACTTCTACAAAGTAAAGTATCACTTACAAGTCACAGATAATTTATAATGAATATAATCCACGGGTCAGCAAATTACAACCTTCGGTTGCTGCATCTGGGACAGGAGCTAGGAATGGTTTTTACATTTTTAAAGGATTATAAAAACAAACAAAAAGATGCAACAGAAACCATATGTGAGTGGCAAAGTCTAAAATATTTACTATCTGGCTCTTTAAAGTTTACCCAACCCCTGGTATTCATACAACGAATACCAAACACTACAGAATTTAAAAGTAAAGTCCCTGGTTGTCTATGCTCAGGCAAGCCATTCTCTTCTCCATTCTTAAAACATTCCCTGAACCCTGCCTTCTTGTTGCCATCTACAGACAGATGTCCCCGCTTATCTACCCATCTGGTTCACACTTTTCCCTCCAACTCGCCTCTTGCCATCACCACAGGTGACTTCTCTATCTATATAATAGGCTAAGTATCATAAAATATTCCCCACCATTTCTGAACTTTTTTTACTCCAATATTTTTCATCAGTGTTACACTCCCACAGCCATAATAAATGTCTTTACAATAAAATGGAACTTCTCTAGCTCTAAAATTTTGAATTTCAGTGTACTATCTTGGCTTTAATTTGTCCAATTATCACTTTCTTACTCCCCTCATACCTGCTCTAGAGCCACACAGATGAGGATTCTCTTGAATCCTCTCTTTTCTCCCAATCCAACAGCACCTGAAATAGCATCATTTCCTTCCCTACCAAGTCTATACCCAAAATGCATCCCTTGAACCACTCTCTTTTATCATGCCTTAACAACTTTATACCCTTGTCATACTCTTAACACCTGTCCTACAAAATCCTAATTTTAACTTCAATACAAACAACCACCTTCTCTGCTCTTATATCTGAATTACTAACAGAAAAAAATAAAAAAATCATAAAATTGGTATCTTTCAAATTTAGAGTTTAAGAACTAACCTAAAGGTTGGCCCTTAACATCTTGTCTATAGGTACTACTACCCACCCTCTTCCTTAAACTGAGGGGTTCAATTCAGTGTGGAACAGCAATCAAAACTGGGAGGGAGCTTCACAAACTACAATTCACAGGTAAATGCAAGAGGATCACACAAAGATCAGAAATCTCAACACTAAATGAAACTCCCTACTGAGACAAAGCAACACAGCAAGCAGAAACTGCTAGGAAAAGAAATCTAAAACAAGCAGTACAGAGCTATTTAGGGGTAAAGGAAAGACAGTCGAGAACTAGAATGATTCTGACTCCCAGAGAACATCTGACAATGTCTGGAAACAGTTTTGTTTATAATTGGGTGAGTAGGGATTACAGGGTGGTCACTGGCATCCAGTAGGTAAAGGCCAGGATGCCAGCTAACATCCTACAATGCACGGGACAATCCCCTACAGCAAAGATAATCTGACCAAAAACGCTAATATTGCAGAAGGTGAAAAACCCTGGTCTAGATAAAAGTAGGGAAGGAGAAAAGAAAAGGTCTCAGAAAGTATGTTTCTGAACACTATATAACAACAGAAGAAGAATCCTAGAGCCACAAACCTAAGAAAGCTAGTTTGTCCAACCCTACTCATATTAAGAGTGGTATAGGAAAAGCCATCTCATCTTAAACACAAGTAACATAAAAGAACTGGAATCTCAAAAAGAGGGGCAAGAATGAGAGGACAGAAAAAAAAGTTGAAGAAATAATGCTACAAAAGAATTCTAGTCAATTCACATACAAACTTTATAAGAAAAATGACAAGAGTAACATTCCTACAGATAATAAAGCACACCAGAAAGACATGTCCACAAAACTAATGAAAATTTTAATATAGTACGTAGAACCAAGGCTTTTTCTCTCATGTCTTAGTTTTCTAAAAAGATCACTGATTATAAAGTATACATACTAGCAAAAAAAATGAGAATTTATATTTTTAAAACTATCAAAGGTAGCAAAAAAAATGAAATATTTAGAAATACATTTTACAACAGATATACAAAACCTATACACTGAAAATTACTAAATACTGATGAAAGAAATTAAACACCAAACGAGATATACCATGTTCATGGATCAGAAAACTACCGTTAAAATGTTAATTCTCCTGAAGTTGATCAGAGCCAACACAATCAAAAAAATTTTTAAAAATTTTAAATCAAAGCCCAGCAAGTTTGTTTCTAAAATTGAAAAAATAATTTTAAATTCTGTTTGGGAAGGCAAAAAACCAAAATCCAAGAACAAGAAGAAATAAATTGGAGGATTTACCACACCTAACTTCTAGGCTTAACCATACAGCTACAGTAATCAAAACAGTATGGCAGTGGGAAAAGGAGATAAAAAATAGTTTTAAAAAACCCCACAATTTGAAATATTCATGAATGAAATGATATGATACCTGATATTTGCTCCAAACTAATAAGGTAGGGAGGTACAGACGAAATAAGATTGGTCCTATGTTGGTAATTGTTAAAATTTGGTGTCATGAAAATTTATGATACTATATCCTCTATTTTTATATATATTTGACATTTTCCAAAATAAAAAGCTTTTTTAAACACATCCATCTTTACAAAAAGATGTGAAAAAGGTTTAAGTGTTAAATGGTTAATATAAAATTTTAAACGGTACTTGAATAAATAAGTTTTATTCACCCAGAGTAGGGTTGGCGAACTATGGCCTGGAGGCCAAATACTGCCTCTGGCCTGTTTTAGAGGGTAAGTAAACTAAAAATGATTTTTATATTTTTAAAGCACTGTTTAAAACAGAAGGAAAAAAAAATATGTGACAGAGGGCCCATGCAGCTCACACATGTCTAAAATATTTATTACTTGACACTTTACAAGAAAGGTTTTGCCAACCCCCTGATCTAGAGACTCAGTTAAGCACATCAAGATTGCTAAAAGTCAGAGTAGATACTTAACATCTGCTGAATAACAAAAAGAAATTTCTTTGCAACAATTCTCAAATGAAATTTCATTATATTTAACTTTTTTCATCTGAATGACTAGGCTCATATAGAAATACTCATAATGAAAAAATGTATGATTATGAAGAAAATAACAAAATTCCACATATTTGCTCCTCTCCTTTTTCTAAATTCATGGGAACATTTCTCCTCTTTCAGTTACTACTATAAATGAGGTCTAATAGGTTTTATACAAATAAATTTTCCTATTATCTAGTCACATTGTTGATTCACATTATCAAATTATGTTACTGTATCCTAGAAAGAATATAGAGTCCAGATGAGACAAAAACTCAAAAGAAATGCACATGTATGCTGAAACAAGACTACTCTTACTTAAATTTACAGAACTATTTCAGAAGATGGCTCAATGGTCTTATAATTCTGGGGGAAAAAAGGAAATGTATGATATGAAATCTCTTTGGCTGAATATCAGGCATCAAATATTTATATCATATATGTAATAACAGGCTGAGTATGCATAATATCATTTCAAGAACTTTAATTATTTTTGTTTCATTCTAAAGCAAAAATTTCCTTATCATTAGTTAAAAAAACACTATTGCAACAAAGCATCTGTAAAGCAGATTATTCTTAAAATTGTTTAAATTTCTACAATACTACCAGTTTAGTCTGCCTGTCAAGCTCTATTACTTTAATTTAAATTAATTCTGTAAGAGATCTATTTCTCACCATATATAAAAATTATATTTGCTCAAAATTGTATAGAAAGTAAGATTTACCTAGTATAGTTTAAAATATTAAAGTCAGTATTTCTTACAAATATCAAAGTTCACTTTCCATAAAAAATATAACCTATCCTCAAAGTCAGGCTCAAACCAAACTACTAATAAAGTTATCATTGTCTAAGGTCAACACAAGCCATTAAAGACAAGTATGGATGTGGATTCAGAAAAGTTTTAAAATGTGTCAGTAAATAAAGCTTAAGGTATAACTCCTGCAAGGTATTCTCAGCAGATTTTCCATTTGTCCCTGTTAGCTGAGTCCCCATGTAAAAGAAAGTGAAAAACCTTTCAGCTGGGAACACCAAGATCTAATCATTTACTACAACATATGAAAAATGGTAACAGGGTTTTGGCTAAATATAAGTGCAATCTACAAACAACAAACACAAATTAGCAATGAGCTTTCAAGAAAGGAGAAATGAAATTAAATATGGCACAGAAAACATTAGTTCATTAGGTCATTAGTTCATAAACATTTCAACAAAAACTGGCAATTCCTCAGGCTCTCTCATTGCCATAATCTTTGTTACATACTAACTGTAGAAAAAGCTGGTATCAATTACTGAGTAATATAAAACTAGATATGTAATAAAAGTTTAAATTCATTCTTGATGTTGAATTTCCTTTCTCTTCACATTAAATAAAATAAAATAGAATCAGGAAAATGTCATGCTGAAAATAATGTGCTGTCATCCTTATTAGCACGTTAAATTACTATGCTTTTGTGTATGGTCATAATGTATAGCCTTCTTAATTTATAAATTGTTACATTCATTAGGCAGTATGAACTACTGATTTCTCTCCCTGAACCCTGACTGCTTTTAGGCACATATTATTACCTGAACATAGTCAAAAAAGAATTGCCTAAATAAAGGAGGGTGGAAAAAAACAAAAGCTTTCACTTGAGGATCTCTTGGGCTAAGTCCCAGCCTAGATTTTCCACATGAATTTACATCTCAGTAGCTTTTAAAACTTTTCTGACAGACACATACATTATAAAAGATAGAGCCCTAGGAATAAATTTAACTAAGGAGGCAAAAGATCTGTACAACAAAAATTATAAAATATTGATGAAAGAAACTGAAGACTACAAAAGATATCCCATTCATGGATCAGAAGAACTAAAACTGTTAAAATATCCATAGTACTCAAAGCAATCTATAGATGTAATGCAATCCCTATCAAACTTCCAATGATATTTTTCACAGAAATAAAAAAAGCAATTCTAAAATTCATACAGAACCACCAATGATCCAGAATAACTATAGCAATCTTAAGCAAGAAGAACAAAGATAGAGACATGACCCTTTCTGATTTCAAATTCTATTACAAAGCTATCGTAATCAAAACAGTATGATATGGGCATAAAAACACACACACAGAGACCAATGAACATAATAGAGAGCCCCCCCAAAACCACACACATATATGGTTAACTAAAAGGTGCCAAGATTATACAATACAAAAAGGATAGTCTTCAACAGTGTTGAGAAAACTGGATATCTACATGCAAAAGAATGAAATCAGACCCTTATCTTACACCATACATAAAAATCAACTCAAAATGGATTAAAGACTTAATTGTAAAACCTGAAGCTGTAAAACTCCTATAAGAAAACATAGGGGAAAGCTCCTTGGCCTTGATCTTGACAGAGTTTTTTTGTATTTGACACCAAAAGCACAAACAAAAGTAAAAAATCAACAAATGGAATGACATCAAACTAAAAAGTTTCTGTACAGCAAAAGAGTCAACAAAATGAAAAAGCAACATACAGAATGGAAGAAAATATCTGCAAACCATATATCTGAGAAAGGGTTAATATTCAAAATATGTAAGAAACTCTCACAACTCAATAGCAAAACTACAAATGATCCAATTTAAAAAGGACCCAAAGAGAAGCAAGATGGCAGAGTAGAAGGACACTTGTAGCTCACCCTCTCCCACAAATACACCAAAACTCACATCTACGGACCCACGCAGCCAACCAGAGCACCTGCGGAACGCCGACAGAACACTGTCCTCTTCGAAAGATAAAGACGCCAAAAATCTGGTAGGAGAAAAGGAAAAAAGAAAGAAGAAAAAGCAAAACAGTGTGGGATCGGTCCCACAGGGAGTGGCAAAGGAGGAATAGTGCTCATTCGCTGAGTCTCCCACCTCCAGCAGAGAGGCCAGTGGGATGGAGGGGGAGGGGAGCCTCAGAGGCTTAGATCTTCCCCAAGCACCCCTTGACTGACAGAACTAAGTTAAATGGGCACAAAGGGTCCCCACAACACCCAGCCCAAGACATGAGCCAGCAGCTGGGGGTTGGGACAGGCTGCCCAAGAAGGGCAGAGGACTGTGGCGGATGCACTGAGGCAGCCCCAGGGGACTGCAGGGGGCTGAGCACTGTGGCTGGGAGGGGATATGGAGCAGAACAACCTCGGTCCCCCAAAAATTGCGAAAAAAGCAAAGCAACACGGCAGGTGTGCCCTGGGGGGAGAGGCGCCATAGCCTTTGTCTCCTCAGACCCATGGTGCCATTACTGGAGCTTCTCAGGAGAAGAGAGGCAGGGCGAAGCCACAGCCGCCATATCCTCCTGTGCGCCATATCCTCCTGTGTGCAGCGCCTGGGCAGGGGGCGGGGCTGAAACCTGAATCAGCACAGGAGTGGGGGGGGCTCCGCAACCTCCTAGGCAGGACTGAGACTTGTTTATAGCCGGAGGCAGACAGGATCTTTCTGCCCCCGCACCTCAGAGAACTTGCAGCACCAAGACAAACAAGGAGCTGAGATTTGGCCCCGAGCAGGGGTGGGGCTGTTTCACGGTCTTCTCCAAGCCGCCTACAGAGCGCCAACCCGAGGCGGAGAGGACAGCTGCACAGAGCAGCGGAGGGACCAGTGCAGGGAGAGGGCGGGCAGCCACCTGCCTTCCTGGCAGGAACGCAGCACCTGACCATTGTGCTGGGAGGAGGCGCGATCCGCCCACCTGCCTCACCCAAGCACAGCAACTGAGTGCAACATCGGAAGGGGGAGTGACCTGCCTGCCCACTGGTGCCAGAGAGATATGAGCAATATGAAGCAGAGGAACCACTCCCAATTAAAAGATCAAGAGAAATCCCCTGAGAGCATGATCAAGGAAATAGACACTGATGGCCTACTAGATCAAGATTTCAAAAAAGGAGTGATCAAAGTACTGAAGGAACTAAAAGAAATAGTGTTTAGAGATATAAAATATGTCAAAAAATGAAATAGAAGCTATAAAGAAGAACCAAGTACAATCAGTAAACTCATTTGCTGAGATCAGAGCTGACCTAAAGGATGTACAAAGCAGGTCCTATGGGATAATATAAAGCATGCCAATCTTCGCATAATAAGGGTTCCAGGAGGGGAAGAAAGAACAAAGGGGATTGAAATCATGACTGAAAACTTCCCAAACCTTAAGAAGGAATCAGATATCCAAGTATAGGAGGCTCAGAGGGTCCCAAACAGGAAGAACTCAAACAGACCCACACCAAGACATATCATAATCAAGATGGCCAAGGTCAAGGATAAAGAAATGATCCTAAAGGCAGCAAGAGAAAAACAAAGAGTGAGTTACAAGGGAACAAGGCTCAGAGCTGATTTCTCTACACAAACACTACAGGTCAGAATGGAGTGGCAAGATATATTCAAAGTCCTGAATGAAAAAAAGATGCTGCCTAGGATACTCTATCCAGCAAGGCTACCCTTTAGAATAGAAGGAGAGATAAAGAACTTCACAGACAAGCAAAAACCAGAAGAGTTTAGCAACACTAAACCCATGGTAAAAGAAATATTGACAGGTCTACTCTAAATAGAAAAGAAGCAGGATGCTACAAAAACGAGAAACTCATAACTGGAAAAGTGGTAACTACCATGAATTACAAATAGAATAAACACAAAATTGTAAAAGAAGACATCTAAATCATTAAGAGTGGGAGAGGGAAGCAAGGAAAGCCACTGTGGAAAACAGTATGGAGATTCCTCAAAAGACTAGGAATAGACTTATGACCCAGGAATCCCACTCCTAGGCATATATCCAGAAGGAACCCGACTTCAAAATGACACCTGCACCCCAAGGCTCATAGCAGCACTATTTACAATAGCCAAGACATGGAAACAGCCTAAATGTCCATCAACAGATGACTGGATAAAGAAGTAGTAATATTTATATAATGGAATACTATTCAGCCACAAAAACCAACAACATAACGCCATTTGCAGCAACATGGATGTTCCTGGAGAATGTCATTCTAAGTGAAGTAAGCCAGAAAGAGAAAGAAAAATACCATATGAGATCACTTGTATGTGGAATCTTAAAAAAAAAAAAAAAAGAAGAACATAAATACAAAACAGAAACAGACTTACAGACATAGAATACAAACTTGTGGTTGCCAAGGGGGCGGGGGGTGGGAAGGGACAGACTGGGATTTTAAAATGTAGAATAGATAAACAAGATTATATTGTATAGCACAGGGAAATATATACAAGATCTTGTGGTAGCTCACAGTGAAAAAAAATGTGACAATGAATATATGTATGTTCATGTATAACTGAAAAATTGTGCTCTACACTGGAATTTGACACAACATTGTAAAATGACTATTACCTAATAAAAAAATGTTAAAAAAAAAAGGACCCAAAGAGACATTGTTTCAAAGAAGACATACAAATGGCCAAGTACATTAAAAGCTGTTCAGCATTACTAAGCATCAGGAAAATGCAAATCAAATCCACAATGAGATACTACCCACAATTGTTAAGATGGCTATTACCAAAGAGTCAAAAGATATGTGTTGGCAAGAGTTTGGAGAGGAAAAAAAACCCTTATACACCATTGGTAGGAATGTAAATTGGTACAACCATATTGGAAAGCAGCATGAAGCCTCCTTAAAAAATTAAAAATATAACTATCATATGTTCCAGCAATCCCACTTCTGGGTACAAATACCAAAGGAAAAAATTTCTATCTCAACAAGGTATCTGCACTCCCATTTCCCACTGCAGCATTATTCACAGTAGCCAAGAGATGGAAACAACCTAACTGTCCACTGACAGATGAATGGATAAAGAAAATGTGGGGGTTTTGTGTGTGTGTGTGTGTGTGTGTGTGTGTGTACACATATACAATGGAATATTACTTGGCTTTAAAAAAGGAAATTCTGCCATTTGTGACATGGATGAAGCTAGAAAACATTATGCTAAATGAAATAAGCTAGACACAGAAAGACAAATACTACATAATCCCACTTACATGTGGAATCTAAAAAAGTAAGATTCATAGTAGTAGAGCGTGGAATGGTAGTTACTAAGTGCTGGGGAACAGAATGAGGGAAATGGGGGAATGCTAAAGGGTACAAACTTTCAATAAGATGAATATGTTCTGGACACATAATGTATAATATGGTGAATACAGTTAATAATGTATTGTATACTTGAAATTTGCTAAGAGAATTTTCATCACAAAAAATATGATAACCATGTGAGGTGATGAATATGTTAATTATCTTGATTATGGTACTCATTTCACAACATATATATACATCAAAACATCACATTGTATACCTTAAATATATGCAGTTTTTGTCACTCCTATATCAATAAAACTAGAAGAAAAATATTAGTAGGAAATGTGGGCATATACATATTTTAACTACTTGAAATTCAGTGAGCTAATAATTTATGAATATTTTATCCACCTTTTCAATTTCTTCTTTGTTCCTAAATAAGGTGGAATGTTGAAATTTTTAAAGACAGAGCCTCTGAGAAATCTGTAAGATAACTGTCCCCAAATTGTTCCTCCTAGGTGCCAAGAGGCTCCATAATTTGCTCCTTTCGTAAATTAAACATTATATAAGAAATCTTGAACAATTCATTCATAATCATCTTTTGATTTTATAACCAGTACCATGAAAACCTTAGCCTATCCTCATCTCAACTCAAAATTCAAAATCAATTACTTCAGTTCTCATAATATCTTCAAACTAACCAGAATTTCCACAGAATAGTTATAACAGGTGGAATTCAGGAGCCTGGAAAACTCTGATTCCTCTACAGCCTCTTTTTTGTCCAGGCAACCATGTATTCACCTAAAAGCTAGAGTGAAATAAAAGTTAAAATTCAGAGAAGTACTTCAGATTTTTGACTTAAAGAGCTCTGTTTGTTAATATAGCAACTTGAAAAAACAGAGAAAATACTTTTAAATGGGGGAAAAAAACTCAGAAGGTACTCATTTTCAAAAATTTAATTTTTAGATTTCAAAACACAGAATTAATTTTCAAACTAATTAACTAACATTTCCCTGGAACTTACTAAAGCAGCTGACTGATTTATTATTAAAAATAATTTATTATTAAAATAATAAATTCATTATTACCAATCTTGAGTGAGCCTTGCACACTACCCAGCAAATACTGTTTCAGATCTTCCTCCACTCTGTTTCCCTGGGCAGCTTGATTTCCTGCACTCAGCGAACACTACATCAAACTTTACCCACTATTCTTAAACCTCTGACATCTCACGTCAACCTCTCTACTCTCAGTGGACGACCCTCTGCATAGTAATTCAGAGAGAAAACAGGAAGAAGCCACTCAACTCTGGAAACACCATTAACCTTTCTACACCACATCTACAAACTTCCTTGTATCTACACCTATCCTCTCCTCCTACCCTCCAGTTCTGTAAAGCTTTCCCCTTACCTAAAGCCAGTCACTCCAAATACAGGCAGGATCCCCACACCCTTTCCATCTTCTAAGGAATCTTATTCATAATAGTACTTTTCTTTCCAGAGTAGTCAATCTCCTCTCTCTCTACTCAATCCTTCCCCTAAACATTTATAGGTTGTTAAAGTTTCTTCCACCTTAAAAACAAAAAATAAAACAAAAACCCCTTTGTTCCAACTTCCCAACTCTGGCTCCCATCTTTCATAGCCAAACTTCCCAAAACAATCATTCATATGCTTAGTTTCCATTTCTGTTTTCCCACTCCCTCCTCAACCTATTTCAGTCAGTCTTGGATCCAGGCTCTCCTCTCTCCCTGGACAATCACATCCATACTGTTGGCTTCAGTTGTGATCTTTATGCCAATGATTACCAAATGCATACTTCAGGCCAATACCTTTCCTCTGAATTCCAAATCTATATACATTAAACTATCAACTTTAGGTATCTAATTTGATGTTACAAATGCATGTTTAAGGCAACATGTCCACAGAACTCATGAGACCCTTGTTCACCCTCCAATTCCTATTAAACACACATACTCATAAATCTTTTTCTGTCTCAGTGAATGGTACCACTATGCATCCAGCTGTAGAAGCCAGAAACTTGGGAGTAATCTTCAATATCTTCTCTATCTAGTCCAGTGGTTCTCAATTAGAGGCAGTTCTGCCCCCCAGGGAACATCTAGCAATGTCTGTAGACATTTTTGGTTGTCATGACCGGAGACTAGTGGCATCCAGTGGGTTGAAGCCCAGGAATACAGCCAGACATCCTAGGATGCAGAGGACAACCCCTCCACACCAAAGAAAGTTGGCCCAAAATGTCAATGGTGTAGAGGCTTAGATGACCTAATCTAATCCATCATCAAATCTTACAAATTTCACTTCCCCAATACAGCTTAAATCCATCAATTTTTCTTCATCTTAACTACCTAATCAGTGCTTCTTAATTCAAAGCACTATTATCTTTCATCTAGAATACAATAACTTTCCTACATCCATATTTGCCCAACTGCATAAAATGAAGTCAGAATAATTTAAACTCATCTTTCCTGCTTAAAAAGAAAAAAACCTGAATAGCTTGCCGTTGTTCTTAGGCTGAAGACCAAAATGACACAGAAGTCCTTGCATGATCTGCTGGCTGTCCCCACTGCTCCCACCACACTTCAGCCATTCTCCCTCTAATCAACCAAACTTTAACCGCCAAGGCCTCCTTTCAGTTCTTTGCACACACCATGCTTCTTTCTACATTAGGACCTTCAAACATGCTGTTTTTTCTCTCTAAGGCATTCTCTCCAGCCCAACCATGCTTTCACTAGTTAACTCCTACTTATCCTTCAGATCACAGCTCAAACATTATCTTGTCTAGACCATCCCTGAAACCTCAAACAAATTCTCCCAGCACTCTGCAATTTTCCTCTATGACATATATAAAACTGCGATTTGTCATGATTATTTTTAATAGCTCTTCCTCTGTATGTACACGGTAAAGAGACCATGTATATTTAGCACAACATTGTAGTAGCTAGCACTCACAAGTATTTGTTGGAAAAAAAAAAAAACAGAATCTAATCTACTACAGGAGTTTCAATTGTCACTTTTATTGCAGGTGACTTCAGAATTCATATCTCTGGCTCCAGCCTTGCTTCTGAAATATACAACAAGTTCAGCTACAACATGTTTTTCTACAATATCAATTAGCTTACAGATGATTGGTAAATAGAGGAACAGTATCATCTGAATGTATTAGTTGGGTTTATTTGTATGTGGAGCTGAAATTATAGAAATGTAACTTTTACAAGAAAGAAAAAAAGCCCTCAGCTTAGCTGCTCACAGGCAGGAGTCCTTATAGATCTAAGACAACTAAAAATGAGCATCTGCATCTAGAGTTTCCACTCAATAGCACACCCACAGCCTCACACAGCTCTCTGCTGGTGTATTTCCTTCTGAGTCTACCTTAACAGCAGCCTCACCGACTCAGAACTCCACTTTTAAGTGCCTTGTCTCAGTACTCTCCACAAGCCGGCATATCTCAACTCTGTATTATATACTTTTAATATCCCCTGCAGCAGCATCCATCCACGCTAAGCCATTTATCTGTTCTGTCCAAGTCACTTCCTAAGGTATTGATTATTATTCTTGACAGTATTCCATTAAAAATTGTTTAGGTTCTGAGTACTATGCTCCAGCCCTGTTTTCCCAAAGTCCTATATTCTCAGCAAGTAATTTTCAGAACATGAGGTCTTTCAAGAGCACAAACATTAGAGCAGTTTCCCACAGTTCCAAATAACTCTTCACTAGTTCTTCAACATGCTTGTATGCCCCAAATCTGAGTTCCTTATCTCTTTTAATAGTCCAGAATCAAATCATTAGTCATTGATGTCTGTCTCTCCCTCTCCCCTCTATATTCTGTCATTTCACACATCTATTAATTTTCCTTATGCATGGTCTCTCACATCTTTTCCACCACCATTCACCATAAGCTTCAGCACCTCTCATCTGAAAGAACTTAATAATTACTAGCCTTTAAGGTAATCACCCATCTTCCAGGCCCTCCTTATTCCACACCAAACTCCACTATACTGCAAGAACTATCTTCCCCAAAATGCAAATCTAATTATGCTAGTCCTCTATTCAAAAACCTTCAATGGCATTCTTCTGTGCTTTCAAGGACTCAAACTACTGCTCCACTTTTATTTCATACTGAAACTCATGTTACAATGCGGCAGAGATAAACAGAGGTAAACCATACAAACCGCCGAGCACACTGCTGACACAGACACTCAATAAATACTAGTTACTACTGTCACAGATTATCTGCAGTCTTAGTCAGTTCTAAGAATGTCATCTCCCTACCCTTGATTTTAAGCATGTTAAGTTCCTCCTCTTTGTATTACTAGAGATGAGGGTCAAATCTTGGCTGTGTCACTTACTAGCTGTGACCTTGAGCAAGACATTAAGCTTTCTGAGCCTCAGTAAAATTAAGATAATATCCGTGTCATGGGGTTGTTGAAAAGACTAAATGACATAGCATAGGTAGAATGCCTAGAAGAGAAGAGACATCAATAAATGTTAGTTTTCTTAAAAAGTGTTCACTTAAAGAATGAACACAGAACTAACTGCTTGCCTTCTTTCTCCCGCAACTAGGTAAGTAGACAGCAGCACTCAAAGAAATTGGTTTAACAACAAAATTTTACCTTTATCCCTTGAGATAAGGGCTTATGCCAAAAACATAAGGTTTAGGAGAATCTTTCCCTATGCAACTAAGCAAAGAGAAAGTTACTGATATGGAACCATACTTTACTAGATGATTTACATGACTAATGTAAATCCTGTTATTAAACTTATTGAGACTCAATATATACCTAATCCATATGCAGAACTAGTATTTAGTTAGTTCTAACAGTTAACTATTACATCCATATAAATATACGCAAAAGCAGAGCTTCAATACTCATGCATAAAATATTCCATAAAAAATGGGCCTACCTGCATACATATATCAAAAACCCCTCGTATAAGAAAAGGTTGTTGTATATTCATTCAAAGAATTAGCCTGATTTGATTTATACCGTGAGCTTTCACAATACAGTATTACTACCGTTTTTCTAAAATGATAAAGCAAAGAAAGAACAAAGAATGCGGCAGAAGGGGGAGGGGGAGAGCAATACCAAAACATCCCAAGTTAGTCTTTTTCCATTTACTTTGCTTTTTCCTCCCTCCCAGTGATTTTGCCTAAATGCTTTTCCTACTTGATAGTAAAAAGAAAATGACGATCTTTTTCATAAATGGTGCTGGGACAATTGAAAAAAGAGCAAAAACTGAAGCTGGAAATTAACTCAATATGGATCAAAGACCTAAAACTATAAAGCTCTTAGAATCACATAAAGGCATTAATTTTTGTGACTCTGGATTAGGTAATGGTTTCTTAGATACAACACCAAAAGCTCAAGCAACCAAAGAACAACAAATAAACTGGACTTTTTTTTCATCAACATGAAAAGCTTTTGTGCTTCAATGGACACCATCAAGAAAGTAAAAAGATAAACCACAGAATGAAAGAATATATTTGCGAATTATATATCTGACAGTCTAATATTCAGAACATATAAAGAACTCTTAGACTATAACAATAAAAAATAATAACATAATTTAAAAATGAGCAAAGGATCTGAATAGACAATTCACCAAAAAAGATACACAAATGGCTAACACACCAAATCAACATCATTAGTCATTAGAGAAATAAAAACCAAAATCACAATGAGATACCATTTGCAACCACCAGGATGGCTATAATCAAAAAGACAAACAATAACAAGTGTTGGTAAGGATGCAGAGACACTGGAACACTCATACACTGCTGGCAGGAATGCAAAGTGGTGCAGAAACTTGGGCAATTCCTCAAAAAGTTATACAGAGAGCTACCACATAACCCAGCAATTTCACCACTAGGTATAGACCCAAGAGAAATGAAAACATGTCCACACAAAAACTTGTACACAGATATTCACAGCAGCATTATTCAGAATAGTCAAAAAAGTGGGAACAGCCCCCAAAAATCCATCAACTGCATAAATAAATCTATAAGTAAAATGTTATATCTATACAATGGATTTCTATTCAGCAATAAAAAGGAATAAAGAACTGAGAAATGCTATGACATCAAAGAATTTTGAAAACATGCTAAGTGAAAGAAGCAAGACCACATATTGTACGATTCCATTTATATGAAAGTCCAGAATAGGCAAATCCATAAGATAATAAATCAATTAATGGTTGTTGGGGGCTGGGGAAAGGGGCAGGGATGAGAAAGGAACTGTTACTGAGTACAAGGTATCTTTTGGGGGAATAAAAATGTACTGAAAGTGGGTAGTGGTAATTGCTGCACAATCTTGTGAACACAATAAAAACCACTAAATCATACACTTAAGAAGAGTGAATTTTATGATCCAGTTACGTGTCAATTAAAGAAAAAAAGAATGACAGCAGAATAAATGGCACAACTAAGGAATAAAGTAAGTGTTCCTTTCTGATCCAACATTTTCTGTACACTTACTATGCTCCAGACCTATGCTGGTTGCCAGAAACCCGAAGATGAATAAAACAAAGTCACTAAACTCTCTTCAGGCTCATTCTCCTTAGCCTACACATGTCATATTTCTTGAGATAGAGCAGCCTTGAAAATGCAAAAACAGCAAATATAAGCCACAGACAATCCAAGAGAATGCAGATATTTACATGATAAACCCTGCTAATTACCTAGATTTTTTTTTTTTTTAGGTTTCACTAAATTTGGGGAGGGGGAAGACCTATGCTTCTAATACTGGTATTAAATAACTCATTGTTCCCCAAAGCTGATGTCATTTTCCAAGAATTACTATTTAAATAGCTTCATTTCATTTACTTGAAACTTTCTGTAAAAATAATGTTTCTGATAAATCTTTCTTGATCATATCACCTTGAAAGTATTATTTTCTCAGTGACTCTTGGGTTCTCTACTTTTGATATTCAAAAACCTCATAACAAATACAAATATTCCCCCAAAAGATGATTTTTAACACTTTATCACAATATCCATATGAAAATTTGTTTTCTGTAATAAGAATAGATAATAACAGAATTCTCTAAACTAAGAAATCAAATGTTTTACACTCTAATTTCAGATTTTTATGAATCAGAGAAAATCTGATTTCCTGATATGAAAGCTGCATTTCCATAAAAGAACAGCTAACAAAAATCAAAGAATCTAATTAAGACAGAAAACTGTTGGACAGTACTTTAAACAGTGCAAAAAAGGTCATGGTCTACAAATCCAAGGCATGTAGATATTTCTGATACTTTAAATACACTACTTATATTAACTTCTCAAAAGATAAAACTAAAATCTATATTATAATTACCTTATCTTTGGCCTCAGGCAGTGTGATTTCTCGAGGTTCTAAAAATGGTATTTCTTGAAAAGGTGGAACACATCTGACTATATCTGGTACATAGTGTGTATGAAACAATGGCGGCATTGAGTATCTTCTATCACCTGATAAAGGCACTATGTGGTTAACTATAGTTGGCTCTTGGTGGGGTGAGTGAAAACGTTGCCGTTTACCATCAAGTGGAAGATTTTTTTCATCGCTTAATCTCCTGAAAACAAGCAAAATACCTTAGTGACTAAAGGTTTAATTTTCTGATAATAAATAGAAAACAATTTAAAACAGATGAAATATTGATCTTCTCAGCAAGGCCACATTATTAGCTCTAAACGAATCTTAAAATATTCATTTTCAGCACACAAGATACCTTAGAAAACACCTTAGAAAAAATGTGTAATAATGATGCATATTTTTAAAAAAACAAACCACATATATACATTAGGGTTGCTCTCCTGCATTTGAACTACCACAGTATTTCACATTGGCAGCAAAAACTTGATAGGAAAATTCCTATTGATAGAATCACTAACAATAAAAGATCCAAACTCTTAACATAAGGAGGGTAAGATTAGGTTAACTGAGTGCTATATATAAAAAAACGTTCTTTGAGTCCACCTAAGTCAGTAGGTTTATCAATAGGATAATTTTTTTTAACTCTACAATTTTATGGGTCATAGCCACCTGAAAGTTTTTTTTAAATACTCCTTTGGGATTATATCAATTCCTCTCTCCATGACAGACCCACAAAATGACTGGAATTCCTACTCACAGGTAAAGGTAAATAGAGCTAAAAATGTAAGCATACATTTAACATTTTTAAACATAAAATTTAGAGCTTTATATCCTGGGTATCTTCTACTGAGAATGTCAAATTTAGTTTTAAAAATACATATGCATAATTATGAACTAATGAAATTTATTTTCATTTGTGATTCACAAATGGATTATCAAGGCAATTTCTAAAAAAAATGAAAGTTTGAATAAAGTCAATACTTTAAGCATCATTATATAGTTTTCCACAATGACACTCTGAAGAACAATTCACAGTGTTCTAAGTGAGGGATCTTCTAAGAGGGGTCTAGAACCAGACCACCAGGGTTCACATCCCAGCTATGATACTTTTACCTCAATAACCAGGTCATTACTTCTGTGATCTTCAGCTTTCTCCTCAACAGAAGAGGGGCAACAATACTTACCTCACAAAGTGTTGTGAGACTTAGTCAAACCAATACTTAAAACAATGCCTACTACACAGTGAGTGATCAATAATTCTTACTGATGTTATTTTTAATTGGACATAAAAGTTATGGAGTATTTGTACAGGTTTTAAATATCAATATCTTGTAAATATTGCCAAATCTTATTTTAATAATCACCCCCTAAAGTTCTATCATAATTATCCTGTGATACATCAATTTCTTTAAATTGGTTAAAATGAATTGGCTCCCAACTTCTCTACAGAAAACTTTACATCATGTAGAAATTTTCACTATAATAATATTTATCATGGAGCCTTACCTGTGTAAGATAAATAAAATACGAAACTTTGCTAGAAAGGTGTTATAGGCTGAATCATGTCCTCTCAAATACATGTTTAAGCCGTAAGCCCCAATGTGACTATATTTGGACATAGGGCATTTTAAAAAGTAATTAAATTACAATGGAATCATTAGGGTGGGCCCTAATCCAATATGACTAGTGTCCGCAGAAGAACAAATTGGGACACAGAAAACATAGAAGGATGACCATAAGAGGACACAGAGAGAAGGCAGCTAAAGAGGGAGGCCTCAGAGGAAACCAAATCTGCCAACACCTTGATCTTGGACTTACAGCCTCCAGAATTGTGAGAAAATAAATTTCTGTTGTTTAAGTCACTCAATCTGTTGTACTTCATTATGGCAGCCCTAGTAAACGGATACAGAAACCCATCTGATTTAGCTGAGAATCTCAATTAAAAAGTAGTTATCTGAAGAGCTATCCCTAAAATTTTTTAAACATTTATAAGTTTTAAAATTCTGTTAACAGTACTGATCACACCGGTCCCAGAAAACAAAGTTTAGTGCATAGTATCCATTCAACTTTAACAAGATACGCTGTTAAACAGTTCCCAGAAATCAAATTTTTCTTTTAAACTAAGTAAGAAATACTTACTTCCTTCCTCGAAATAATGGGGAAGTTGAGGTCTGTATTGGACTGACATTTCCATATGTCAACTGCTGTAATGACACAGCTCTGGACAAGCTATTAAAAACAAAGAAGGAACAGCAGTAGTATACATTTTTTCCTTAAAAACAAAAGAAACTAATTTCAGAAAAATTAAATAGTTTACTGACCAAAAGAAAACAATATATGACGACATTTTCTCTAACTCCAAATGTTTCATATAAAAAGGATTTGTGTCAAGCAGAAAAATGAAACTTAAAAAATGATATGGGCCAAAGTAACACCATACTTACTCTGTATTCTGAAAGTTGAACTGTGCATCTATAAGCTGCTGGTGTGAATAAAGGCTTGGTGACAGGGTGAAGAAGTTATTATGTTGTTGATGGTTCGGAGTGAAAGGCGGGCGACCCAAAATTGAGTTTGGGAACATGCTCTTGTTCACTAAAAGTGAACATGTATTCTTCTACCTAGAATAGTTTTAAAAGACAATTTATTATAGCTTAAAGACATTGAACTCTTTGGTAACCAGCATCTGTTATTTAATAAAGTTATTCAGTTATGAATTTCATTTGCAAAGTTATTTTTTAAAGTTTAAATAGATCTTCTAAATCACACTATAGGTAACAAAAAAAACTTAATAATGAATTTTAAATCTACATTAACCATTTTATTCAAATGATAGTAAAATCTATGCAAGTTTCTAATTTTATGATAAATTTACCCTAATATCAATGAATTTTTTAGAAATCAAGTTAATACCTCTATACTCTGAAAATAAAAACAATCCACTTGAGAGACATTTAATTAAATCCCACAATTTCTTTATTCTCAGTCTAATTTATTCAAAGGTATAAGCCATCATGACAACCTGATTTCCAGGATTTAGATCTCACAGACATGATCAAACAAGTAAGGAATCTGTGTTGCCTAATAACTACTTATAAAAAATTCTGAGATTCCCCTCAAAGTCTAAACAACTTATAAAAAGAACTTCCAAAAAAAGAGGTCTTATTCCACAGGAATGGGGAAAACCTGTGTACAAAGCAATCAGAATCATTCACTGCCCTGGGCAGGAGACTAGATTCTTTGCAACAGCTGACCCCTAAAAGGCTAAATAGGGTAAGAAAACAAGTATTATGTATACAAAGTGAAAATAGGATCCCCAGCCTACAATCCCACTTCAGGCAATTTGAAAACTAACCTATGGAATAATGGAAGGAGAAACCATATAATACAGTTACCAAAGAACCTATAACATAGTAACAGTTTTTCAACCCCCCAAAAAATTAAGCCTGCTAGCAATCTACAATGATGCCTTCTACTGAACTGCCACTCATGCATACAAGAAGCTTCCAAGTTAGATTTCTAGTTAGAAAACAGACATCCATGGATCACCAGAATTTTAAAAAGGCTTAGGAATAAATAGGAACAACACCTGGAACAAATGAAAACTGGAAAGAAAAAAAAATCCTCCATAATTAAGATAAGAAATGTGTTGTTTAAAAAGTAGAAAGGGCTGAAAGGACCCAAGGAGTATTAAGCACAGTTTAAATATATATATATATATATATATACACACACACACACAAATACATCAAGGCATATTACAGTGAAATTTCAGAATATCAGGTAAAAGAAGCTTATAAATATTACAAAGAAAATGTTACAAAGGGATGGTAATCAAAATGGCTTTGGACCTCTCAATAGCAACAGTAAAAACAAGAAGACAAGAAGTCAATGCCTTTAAGGCTGTGAAGGAAATGCTTTCAAGCTAGAATTCTATACCCAGCTATACTATTGATGCAAAAGGAGATTAAAAACAGTTTTAGACATGTTGAGGTATCAAACAGAAAGAGAAAACCTGCAATCTAAGAAAAGGGAGCTCCAATACACAGCAGAAACAAAGTAACTTCCCAAAGATGATGGTGAAGAGAAGCTGACAGCTTAAATTAGAGCACATAGATAGAGGGCTTCAAGAAGATATACAAGGAGGAAAAAAATTAACTAGTAGAGGAATTGTGCTAACAGACCAGACATAAGTATAGAAACAGAAACATAGAAAGTTAAAAATAAATTACTAAACTACCAAAAAGATTCTCAAAAGGTCACATAAAAAAGGAACTTAACAGTTACCTACTGGGTTCTTACAATAACATGAACATTGAAAATACTGATTCAAGCAGAAATTATAATATATTTATCATATATTATTTACTACACTGTTTATAGATTACAGATATTATTATACTATATGTTTACATGTTTATATACATCACAATTTATGATGAGAGAGGGCACATAAAAGTGCTAAATCCTCATTTTTGGTATGTCAATTCAAAAAACGAGCTATAAAATTTTTTTTGTTTTTGTCTTGTTTTTTCAGAACAGAGGAAAATAACGTTCAAGCAGCCAAAAGAAAAGGTAGTTGCCTCTGGGGACTGAGACCAGATGGCTGGTAAAACTAGAATAGGAGACAACAGGAGAGGAAAACGAGAAAGATCTGGCAAAAAACAAATAAATTACTCAAAAATTTTATTCCTTTTCAATCCTGTAAGATTAAAATTTCCTGGCTGGCCACAGTCAGATTCATCAGTTCAAGGTTCATAATAGATTGTACACAACAGTCTTGCGCCACCATCAGATCTCATTCCAAATGCCTAACTCTAATTTGGACCAGAGACAAGGTGTTACCTCCATAAAACAAGAGTTTGTCAACTTTCTTCAGCAGACCTTTATCTTTTGTTACAAGAGATTGGAAAAAAAAATCAACCCCATCATCTCTGCTAAACTGTACTCTCTGATGTTCACTGCTCAGAGGAAATATCTTCAACCAACCAGGATTCCAGAGAATTCTTTATTAAAAAAGCACACTCAATAATTGTAGAATGCCAGACTTAAAGCTGTCAACCAATGTGTTTTCCCTTTGCCTGGGCTCACACTTTCTTAGCTTCCTTGACTCTGCTTCCCTGACCCAACTCCCCATAAACAATTACTGTTTCATAGGATTCATGAGACAATGACCTTAAATACAATTCATTATAATGAATTTTGCTTGATATTTAATTTTCTTGTAATACAGATACTATAGATCTGATCAAACAAGAGAAGGAATTTGTATTCATAAAAACTAGAATTAAAATACTCTACATTCAGATTTTAATTCATAGTTAAAATTCAAGATATTTTGTTTACACCTGTAAGTAATATGCTTGTGTCTTTTTCTGGACCCAAATAAAGTTCTATACACATGCATTCAGAGACCCAAAATGACTTAATAGCCCAGACCTCACCTTATTTCCATCCCATTATGTGGACAGATTCAAACTTAAGAATAAGTCAAAAGATGTCTTGTGGCCCAGAGGTACTCTTCAAAGTGAAAGACCAAATATCCACAGCTTAAAAGCTGAGACATTCCATACTCAAAAATTTTCTTTAGGGCAGGTATCTAGATCAGCCTATCTTAAATTCCAGATAAGCATAGATTTTGAAGTCCTTCCAAAACAATGTATCTATCAGATTCTCTTCAGGATGAACCTTGGCCCTCAACTCTGGCTCTTAAGCAAGCCAGGCTTCTAAGTGGAGTGGATCATTCCTAAAGAGTTTAACGAAAAATGAGGTATCACCTCATGCCAGTCAGAATAGTCATCATTCAAAGGTCCACAAACAATAAATACTGGAGAGGCTGTGGAGAGAAGAGAACTCTCCTACATTGTTGGTGGGAATGTAGTTTGGTGCAGCCGTTATGGAAAACAGTATGGAAATTCCTCAAAAGACTAAAAATACACTTACTATATGATCCAGCAATCCCATTCCTGGGCCTATATCCAGAGGAACCTTAGTTCAAAAAGATACATGCACCCCAATGTTCTTAGCAGCACTATGACAACAGCCAAGACATGGAAGCAACCTAAATGTCCATCAACAGATGACTACATAAAAAAGCTGTGGTATATTTATACAATGGAATACTATTCAGCCACAAAAAATAATAAAATAATGCCATTTGCAGCAACATGGATGGACCTGAAGAATGTCATTCTAAGTGAAGTAAGCCAGAAAGAGAAAGAAAAATACCTTATGATATCACTTACATGTGGAATCTAAAAAAAAAGACAAACGAATTTACTTACAAAACAGAAAGAGCCTTACAGACATAGAAAACAAACTTAGGTTATCAGGAGGGGAAGGAAGTGGGAAGCGATAAATTGGGAGTTCGAGATTTGCAGATACTAACTAATATATAGAAAATAGATAAACAACAAGTTCAAACTATATAGCACAGGGAACTATATTCAGTATCTTGTAGTAACTTACAGTGAAAAAGAATATGAAAATGAAATATCTATGTTCATGTATGACTGAAGCATTATGCTGTACATCAGAAATTGACACATTATAAACTGACTATGCTTCAATAAAATATATATATATATGAAAAAAGAGTTTAACCAATGACATGCAATACTCTCCAACATAGGTATCCTGCATGACCTTCTAGGGATAAGGAACTAAACCAAAAGCCCATGAATTTCAATTCCTCTTTCTAATACTTTTCCTAATACATTCCAACACTAATTTTGATGAAGATAAAAATGACACCAAAATAATAATCTATTATAAACAATATAAGGAATCACTTTTTAAACATAACAGAGTTTCCGAGAATAAAATCCAGGAAACCTTTTACCACACCAGGTACAAGGAGACCTCCACAAAATTTTAAATCTTTTTCTTTATATTCTGAATGAAAGCCTTCTTCACTAAGTAGAGAATGATCTATAAAAAAACATTACTTCACATTAACCATGGTAGCAAGTCCAAGAAATTTTATGGTAAATAAAATCCAGATATTGGTGCTATCCTATTTGTCTCAGTTTGAAAGTTATCAATTTCTCAACCTGTACCTGACTACAAAACAGAATAATCTAGGTAAATTTTGAACTGTTTTAAAACTGTTGCATTGGTTCTTGCCTTAAGGAGAAGAATCTTCAGGACCACCTCTTGACTAAGGTTGCCCAGTGGGAAATTATACAGGTTTATTTGTAAATAAACATACATAAGACGAAGCTGTAATGGAGTAGTTTTACAAAGTTAATTCCTGGTGATATAGCATTTGGTCCTGAAACTTACAACCTGGAGTTTCTGTACTCTCCTCCAAGGAATTAGAGAACACTCCAGGTTACGTAATTCCTTCATCAGGATTCCCTGGAAAGTGGAATCTATCTAGTATAAAAAACCAGAACTGTAGTGGCTAAATTGACTTATCTGTCCACTTTGTTCAAATGCCTTTGATCCCCTAAGCTCACTTCTTTTCTCCACAATGAAAAACTCCAGCTCCTAAATCCTGCTCACCCCCTGTCAAATCATCCATAAATCTGGAAAAGACATTCTTTTTAATTAAGGATTAGAGGCTATGCAAGTGTTAAAAAACAATCTAGCCACATGATTCCAAACGGACATTTCTCAAATAACTGATAAATGGCCTATTTCACATGGAGCCTGTTAGGGGACATTTTTTGATCAGACAAAAATTGGGACTATCCACACCAACAAAGTAGTGTTACTATTATTGGCTATTAATCAGTACATATTAAGAGACTTCTGTCTATTAATGACATGTTAAAAGCCTTGTGGTAATAAACCATACAATATGAGGGTATTTACAAAAGTAGTATGTTACCTGTAATACAAACACACAGACTTAGTGTTCAGTTATGATCTTTCCCCACAAAACCATATGCCACACATCTGTTAAGTTGCTAATTTAGCCTGAGTTTCAGTTTCTCTTCTTTGTTCGCCCTACTGGTATACCAATATAAACAAACAACTACTATTTTAAACAAAGAGCTGAGAGAGATCAAACAAGGCAGGAAACTTGGATGATCCAGAAGTTGTGAGACACAAGCCCCTGTGTTCTGGCCTAGAAAGAAATGCAGAGCCTATCTACAAAGACTGAAAGGAGCAAAAACAAAGGGAGTTAACAATAACCGGAAAGAGTCCTAACCTGTGCATTTGCCTGTAAAGCGAAGAACTGAGGCAATTTCACAACGATTGAGTGCAAAGTCTTAAATCGTAAATTGTTAATCCAGGTATTTACCTTAGTTCTTCACTACCCTTTGAAACACCATGCAAGGTCCCAAGACAATCTTCCTCTTTGGGTCCTAGACTGAGGACCGGGCGCGAGGAAGAGAAACGAGTGAAAAAGAGTTCCTAAGATTCTTCAGAAAGTACAGCAGCTTGTGGGCTCCTATACGTCTCGGGTGTTTAAGAGATACTGCTGGCACCTCCCACCCAAAACCAGTGCAGTTTCAGTAAAAGTTCTCGGCGCCCCGTCCCCGATCCGGGCCTATGCGGTTGCTTCCCTCTCCAAAACCCCCTAACTCACAAGTGTCCTCGGGGACAGGCTGAGCAGGGCCTATCGGCACCGCCCGCCCAGGAGCTCCAAGGGCCGGGGCAGCGACGGCCCGGCGTGCTCGGTCCTAGCTTTCGCTCAAGCCAAAGGAGATAGTGGCTAGCGGAATGGCTAGGCCCGGGTCCGGATCCGGATTGTGGGCTAAGTCCCGGGCTCGGCGGCCAGGGAGGAGCGACACAAGAAAAGGCTGGGCCAGCAAGGGTGTGGGAGCTCGGGGGCGGTGGCAAGAGACGGAAGACCAAAAAGTCGCCGGAAAAAAAAAGCGGCGTAGAAAGCCCTGTCAGAAACACCCGGAAGAACGGCGTGACCCCGGATGGAAACAGCGAGCAGGGAGAGAGAGGTCACACTTCCGGCAGCCGCCTCACTCTCTCCGGCGAGCGGTTTGCTCGAGTGCGCAGGCGCGCGACTAGTTGGGTCTTGGTTTGGTCGGAGTAGGTCGTTTGGCAGCAGCGAGCGCGAGTAGGGAAAGGGCTGGGACTTCTCTGAGGGAGGTGGCGTGGGCAGTCACGGACCGTCGGCAGCAAAGCGCTGCTCAGGGCCCCTGCCCAAACTCGCATTCTCTTAAACATTTTTTACTGGTCCTTCCTGTCTAAGCCGGGTGACTCCTACCCAGAGAAGCTTCTCCTGGCCAAGTTTTCTCTCACCCTTTTGCTCCAATCAGTATTAAGGTTTGTGTTTCCCGTTAATGAACTGAGAGCTACTTGGGAGGAAAAATGCCTTATTTATCTATAAAGCCTGGGCTCAGCTCCCTGTCTGTAATAGCTAACATTCACTAATTCAATAACTATTTAACATTTCTTGAGTGAGCTTTAATAGTTTTGACAATAGTTGTTTTTGAATTTATTCATGTAAATTTGTTAAAAATATTTTTTTATTGTCCTTCTTAAATGTGCAGCATCTCATTCCCTCGTTCCTGAAATTGGAAATTTGGTTCTTTTTTCTTTTCGTGACTAATCTGGCAGGAGGCATATTAACTTTACTGATTTCAAATCTCAATGTTAGCTTTTGTTTTCACAGATTTTCTCTGTTTTCTCTTTCTTTGATTTCGCTGTTAGGTTTATTATTTCCTTCCTTCTGCTTTTTTTTTTGATTTTTGAAGTTTTTAAAATTTTCCAGTTTGTTGGAAACTGAGAGCACTGATTTGAGATGTTTGTTCCTTTATAATATAGGCATTTATTGGTATAATTTTCCCTCAAAGTACTGCATTAGTTGCATACCAGACATTTTAATATATTGTGTTTTTATTTTACTTCATTTCAAAACACTTTCTAATTTCCCTGTAGGTTTTTTTTTTATTTGTGTATTATTTAGTCTCCACATATCAGATTTTGCACTGTTATTAATTGCATAAATGTTTTGAGTTGTTTTGTTATTTAAGTGAATATATCCTTCTTGAAATTATATCTTCAGTTATGTTAAATATATACCTAGGAGTGAAATTGCTAAGTCACAAGAGAACTCTGTGTTTAATTTTTTGAGGAACTGCCAACTCTTTTCTAAAGTGGCTGCTCCAATTACATTCCCACTAGCAGTGCTTGTATGTTCCAGTTTCTCCACATACTTGTTAACACTTTCTATCATATGTCTTTTTGATTATAGCCATCTTAATGGATGTGAAGTGGTATCCCATGGTCTGCAATAATTTGCTTTTGAACCATCAGAACAAATGTTAAAACAATGATAAACAGAAATAAATTCTTAGTGTTGTTATGTAGATAACTGTAACCTTATGACTCCTGAGAATGTCTGTGGATCATATTTTGAAAATAGCTAGAGCAGGGTATTGCAGAAGTCCTAACAAGAATGTGAATAGAAATATTTATTGGGAGCTAACTATATGCCAGGCACTTTTCTAAGCACTCAGTATAAATTATGTCTTATAACCTGATTGACAGTCCTCTAATGATTAATTTCATTATTCTCACTGGACAGGGGAGAAAACTGAGTCTCAGTGAGGTCAAGCAACTTGCTCAATGTCCCACAAATAATGCCAAAGACAAGCTTTGAATCTAAATAACCTGACTCCAGCACTCTATGCCTCCTCCTCTAGCACAGCATTGGCCCCTGCTGCACTTAAACCCCAGCTTTGGGGCAGGGGCAGGGAAGGATAGCAGAAAGGTACTTGGGGTTTTTTTTGATGATGTGGTTTTTTGTGATTGTTAATTTTATATTTGGTATGTGATTGGCATCATGAGCTCTTCTGTAATGCAGAGTCATCTACAGACTTTTAGGTTTGGATGTGGTAATGTGAAATAGAATGGAGATAATGGATAAAAATAAGGACTACTATTGTATTTTGTAAGTATTATATACCATCTCATCTGATGTACCTTGTACATGTTGGGAATGCAGTGTTGAACCATATTAACTCAGTCTCTACTCTCTTACAGTTCAGAGAGAATAACCTTTAGAAATTTAGAAAACAGACATTTAAATGTAATGGTAATAATTGAGAAAAGGAAAATACATGTTTCTATAAAAGCAAATAACCAGGGGATATAATCTATCGTGGAAGGCATGATGGCTAAATGATGTGTGCCTCTCAGATCTCCTTTGTGGGGAGCATCGTTGACTGTCAACCTCAGCTGCTGCCTCTCTCAATCTACCACCACATTTGGAACAGAGGCCATGCCCTTCCTGAACTACCACCAGCCAGTGACTGAGCACAGCAGAGATGCTAGAGCCAGCCTATTGCTGCTGAGCACAGGACCCTTGTGATGGGAAATTCTGGCTTGGAAACTCCCCATTTGGCATAGCCAAAATTTTCTTAGAAGAATGTTGCAGTCTTTTTCTACCCAATTCTCCCTTCTCCTTCAATAGATGTCAGTCAGACTTTTATTAGAGTCTCAGGCTTTCCCTGCTTACCTTTTCCTCCTCTGTTTTATCTTCCACAGGGAATCTCCTCTAACAAATCTCTTGCACGTCTAATCCTACCTTGGCATTCGCTTTTTGGAGGACCTAACACAGAAGCTTTCCCTGCAAAAGCAGCATTTAAGGTGAGACTTAAAGGGGTAGAAGTTGTAAGAAAACTTGAAGGAAGAAAGAGAACGGCCCTGAGTTAGACAGGAGTTTGGCACAGTGCTTGGCACATGGTTAGAGCTCAGTAAGTATTGCTTGACTAAATGGAATGCAAAGTGCTTTTATATAGAGCATGTAATTATTCCTCATAAACAATTTTACAAAGATATTTATAATATTATCCCTGTTTTACAAATAATAAAACTGAGAATCAGAGCTGTAAACTAACTTGCCCAAGGTCAGGCAGTAGTTCAAAAGTATGGCTAGGATACAAACAGGTTTGTTTCCAAGCCCGTTATTTTTAACTGCTTAACTATCAAGTTATACTGGCTCCCTTCAGGGGAGTTGAAATGTTTGAAAAGAAAATGCCTGTAATATAGTTTTTTGTAGTCATAATCCATCCAAAAGTCACTGCTTCTTCTAAAAACAGGGCAAGAGACATTCTGAATCACCCTGGTGATATACATGAAAGTCATGAACTGGATAGGATTTCATTAATGGAGTCCATGTTATAAGCAGTGTTCAATAATTAGAGAAACAGAAGGTTGAAAGAAATCCTAGGAAGTTCCTCTTCTAAAAGTAATGCTACGTGGAGATACACAGATGTCTTTCTAAAGAGGAAGGAGTGCCTGCACCCAGAGTTACAAGATAGAGATAAATAATTATAGTATTGAAACTCTTCAGACTTACCAACTTTTCACTATCCAATGTGATCCTTTACACATCATGGATACACTTTCAAAAGGCATTCTTTGGTATGCAGCTTAACATATACTGTCTATTGAGTTGAACATTGATCTTGGGAATATAAAATACAGTACTCCATAATTCTATCTCTAATGAATTTATTGTAGAACCATCTCAGTGAGTGATTATAGGGTATCAGAATGAAAATGAAGTTTAGCAGTTATTCCTGCTCCTCATTTTACATGTAAGAAAACAGCAAATGTATTAAAGATAGACAAGGAAATAGATTAATATGTACTAAGTCATTTTAAGTATAATAACATATAATTTCAACTTAGATACTGCCTGAAACAGACAGAACAACCAGAGAAGGCATTGCAAATTCTACACAAATACACTGTGAATGAAGTTCTCTATTCATTCACCTGGATAGAGTCCTGGGAAATTTCAAGTTGAAATTACTGCCATAGGTTCTCATGTCTTCAGAAATTACTATAGTAAAATATAAATTTGAGTAGCCATTTTGCTCAGAGTGATAAACAGCTGACCTAGTGAGGAGGGGAGTTAACAGAATTTACCATTTTCTATGACCATAAAAGTAATTAAAGCTTACTGGAGAAATTTTAGAAAATACAGAAATGTACTAAGGAAGTAAAAAATTAAAATTGATGGGACGCAATGTAACTAAAGTCTAAGACCTAAAAGCCTGTTTTTGAAAGGCTAATTTTATGCAGACAAAAATAGAAATTAAAATAAAATGCCAATAAAAATCTCAATTTTTGTCATCATGAATGTTTCTGTAACAAAGATACAATTCAGTGTGGTCCAGATTAATGTCACAGTCTTTAACTTCTATTACTTTGAAAACTAAAGAACTGAACAACCTAAAATAATATTCTAAGATTCAAAGTAAAATAAATTCTGTGAATGAGAAGAGTAATTTACTAGGCAATGATGATCTAAACATTTTCTTAGTGGAAGGTTCCAAATAACTTATTAGAATGACTGTAATTAAATAGGCCAATAAGACCCCCCCAAAAAAACCCCTACTTTTTTTTCATTGACTCAATAGTCATTTTTAAAATTGTATTTGATTTTTCTAAACTGAGTCCTGAAATTACATGGATATGTAGACTTCTCAAGGTTATATAAAGGTTGACAAATTCTAGGGACACGTAGAAGAATAAGATCAATGTGACAAACACTTCTTTACATAGTTCATTACTAAGGATTTATTTCACATTTACTCTCTTGATCTTGCTTCTTTTTCTCCTTGGAAGATTTTACTCACTCATTTGTTCATTTATTTAATTAGTCATTCAGTCAACCAGCAAATATTTATTGAGTACCCATTATTTGCTAGATTCTCAGCTAGGCAAATTGTTACTATTGTAACAACAGAATGTCACTATTTGGGAGGTGGTAGAAACCCTGAATAGAAGAGACAGCTAATTAGAAAAAGAACCAAACTTCAAGACCAAACCAGCAGTATTTGAACAAGATTAAATCGCAAAAATAGCTAGAAAAGTGTTATTGAGAAACAGGGTTTCATTCAAAAGAATCGTTCTCAAAAGGAAAAGCAAACGGGGGAGGCGTACCTCAAATGGTAAATCGCATGCTCAGCATGCATGATCCTGGGTTCAATCCCCAGTACCTCCTCTAAAATAAATAAATAAATAAACAAACCTAATTACCTCCCCCCACCCAAAAATATTTTTTTGAAAAGCTTCCTCAGAGCTGTGGGAAGACCCTTACCATGGATTTGTAATTGGGTACAAGTAGGTGGCCTTGGTCTGAATGTAAAAGAAGCCACTCTTAAAAAAAAAAAAAAAAAAAAGGATAAGGAAAGAAAAGGGCTGAAAGAAAAGTGAGCTTATTGTACAAAAAGGTAAATTCTCATAAGTATCAGAATGGTAATGCTTCAGTTTCTATATTTCTCTATTTGCATTCCACATAGCTTTATACCACACTCTCTTCACTCACAATTTCTTCTTAGGAAGCTCCACTCAGAGAAGAATTTTTCAAGGAAATGTTAACCAGATGGCTTTTTCTAATCTTCCTCAGGGAAAAAAAAAAAAATCAAAGTAGGTTTTGAAAGTAACACTGCCACCTACAAGTAAGTACTTTGAAAAGTAAAATGACTGAAATTCGATCATTTGGGTAGATGTCCAAGCTGCCAGAAATCTAAGAATAAAGCTTTGGAGTGGGGCTTCTGGTTTACAGAAAATAGAAAGGTGATTAAAATAAAAGAAAAAGAAAAATCACTTAAAAGTCTTGGCATCCTTCAAAAACAAAAATTCTGTTTGCCTATGTGTTTTGTCTCCACATTGGCTGTATCTTTCCAGGCATCCTTGGCCAAGTTACTTTAAACATTTCCACATCTCAGTTTCCTTATCTGCCTAAGGATATTATAATAGCCTGCCTCTTTGTTGTGAGGATTAGATTCTTAGTATTTATTAGGAATGGTTAAATTTCAACTCAGATACCTGTCCATTTCATCTTTTCCTGAGTATCATCATGTTTAGCCTTGACTAATACTAATAGCCAGGACTCCTTTCCTCTCACCATCACTTGCCCCTAAACAAAGTTACCAGACGCTTTGTTTTTTAGGTGAAACAACATGCATAGGATCCCTGAGTAAGAGAGACTGATTCACCCTGCAGTGTATACCTATACACCTTGGTTGCTGTCGTAAGGAGAGAACCCTAAGTTGAACTCCAGCATTAATAATAATAAAATGGGGCTGTAAGAAATTTTTATTGAATTGAATTTTTAGGTTTTAGTTTTAGCAGTCACAGAATTCAGCAAGTAGCTCCAAATTCCAAACACATAATGGAGGTATGTATCTCAGTATTAAAATTACACTTAAGAATTTTAGCAGCCAGCATCAAAATCACAGGAGCTTGATCCCTCAGACCATGACTTGATGTTCTGGGGAGGTGGTTGGATGGAACTGAGGGAAAGGGGATAGGAAGGATGCTGAATATGTCAAATTGTGCCAATGCACTACCCAGATGGTGCCATTCTGATAAATAATCAGTATCATTTACTAAATCAATCTGAATGTCATCAAGCTCTTTATTCAGCATCTAGAAAGTAGGTTTATTTAAAATGATAGCTAAGACATATAAGTGATGCAAGAAGGAAATGAAAAGATACCTTCCAAGCAAGGTTAAATTTAACTCAAAATGAAAACGATAAAGATAAAAATGCAAAGATATGTTCAGCCATCTGTAGAATGACTTCCCTGGCAAAAATTTTAAAATATGCCAATACCAATTATTGATAAGGATGTGAAACAATGAGAAATCTTAAATACTCCTTGTATTTAAAACTACTTTGTTTAAAACCATCTTGGAAAACACTATGGCATATCAGATAAAGTTGAATAAGTATATGTCTTGCAATCCAGCAATTCCTCTACTAAGTATATACCCTAAAGAAATTCTTACCCAAGAGACAGGTACAATTATGTTGATATCAGCATTGTTTCAAATAGAAAAAACTGATAATTGAAATATCTATTGACAAGAAAATGAATGAATAAATTATAGTTCATTCATAAAATGAATATAGCAGTAGCAATAAATTACAGCTATATACATCAACATGGATGAACTTCACAAAAATGTGTATGTTCAGGAAAAATAAAAAGAGCAAGTTGCAAGAGAAAAGAGCTTTATGATTTCATTTGTATAAAGCTCAAAAACATGCAAAACTAAACAATTAGTTATTTAGTGATACATTCATATGTCAAAAAGCTATAAATAAATGCAAGGGAAAGATAAATACAAAATTCAGGGTAGCAGCTACTCATGGGGAAAGGGAGGAAAGAAGAGGGATGAAATAATGGAAAGAGAATACATAGACATAGAGTGGTAATATTCTATTTCTTAAACTAGGTGATGGGTACCTGGGTGCTCACTTTTTATTAGTAATAAAAATTATGTATTTTTCCCATGAAATTATCTCTATACCGAGACAGCATCAGATGGGTGCCAGGGTCTCTTTTCTCTCTCATCTGCTTCTCTCTTCCATTTCTTCCTTTCTGTCCTATCCCCAGGATCTTCTCCATCCATCAGTGCCTTATGTGGTCAAGTCCATGCAAATTCCTATCCCTAATGCAGTCCCAGGAAGGCAATTGTAATACCTCCCAAATCTTCAATTTAATTGACTCAGGCTTTTCAGGGTCTTCAGAGTAAAACACCGACAAAATAAACATACAAACACATTTTTAACACGATTTTTTTTCCTGAAAATTTTGCTCTCCTCTTTTAGTACAAAGAATCAGGGGAGAGAGGTGGAGTGCGAGAGGGCAGGGAAGACAAGGCAAGGATGGAGTGGTAGCTGGAGATGCAAGTCATGTCCAGGGAGGAGGAGGAAAAAAAGAGCATTTCAGGATGGAAACAGAATGTTGAAGGCCTGCAACCTAGGAAGCAGGAACATCTGTGGAACTAAAATTAAGGCCAGTGTAACTGGAGCTTTGTTAGCAAGGCAGAATGGTTTGTGAGATAGAGATGGGACTCAGAGAAAGCAGAGCATTATGGGCACATTAAGGAGCTCGACCTTTAGTCCAAGTAAAGAAAGGGTGGGTGGTTGGGTAAAACCTGGTGGAAGGCAAGTTAAGTAAATTTTACAAAAGTTTGGTTGAGAAAGATTGAGAAGCTGGCCTATGTGAGCTATTGTATATCACTCTATTTCTTGGCTTTCTTGCACTTACATTTTTTAAAATTTAAATTACCCAAATAATACAGGAACATATTCTTAATGTAAAAATTTTCAAGAATACAGACTGAAAAATTCCCCTGCTTTATCCCCCTTAACAATTATTGAAACTTCCTCTCAGTTAATAATTATGTACTAGAAATACTTACATCTACAAATGACAAAAAAAAATTTGACTGTCAGTGACCTAAACTAATTGAAATTTATTTGACAGCCAGCTGTTGGCATTGGTTCAGTGATGTCAAGATGGCTGCCATAACTCCAGGCACTGTATCTGTCATTCACAGATCATTGTGCGGCTAGAGATAATTAATTTTCAACATTGTGTGGAATCCCAGTGTATGAATATACTACAGTGTATCCATTCTCCTGTTAGTGAACACGGGTTATTTCTAGTTTAAGGGGTTTTGTTTTGTTTACATTTTCTGTTTTTGCTGTTAAAAACACATGCTATTAATAGTCTTGTCTTCTGGTGCACAAATTGCACAAATTTATCTAGATTATATCCCTCGGAGTGGAACTGCTGAGTAATAGAGTTTTCACATCTCAATTTTATTTTATTATGCCCTTTATATAAATGGTATCATATAGTACATATTGTTCTGCATCTGACTTTAATTTATTGCATAAGCTCAAAGATTTTGTCTATTTTTCTCACTACTCTTTCCCTAGCATTATTTATTCATTTAACAAATATTTATTAAATATCTATCATGTACCAAGCTCATGTTGGAAACATTTACTTGAGTTTTCCTCCAAAGTCCCTTCCTTCCCTGTTCTCCATAATAGCCCTCAGTTCTGTTCCTTCAGTTTGCTAGTTTACAAGCCAATATTATTCCAAGAACAGGGCCACTGCTATTCCACAAGGTGCTTCTATATTAGTTGACAAAAGGCTTATCCCTCTCCCGACACCCAATCACGTGCCAGGGCCACACACAGCCAGCACTCACTCCCTCAGCAGATGCTCTTATGCAGTACAGCCTGTTCATCCTGTTCATCTGCACAGAGCAGCCCTGCCCAAGAAAGCTAGCTGATAGGCATGCCGACTTCTCTTTAACTGTCTCTGAACCTGGCTAGACTCAGAGATGTTCTTCCTTTACCTCTGCTATTCTCACCTTTACCTGTCGCACTAAACAGACTGTAGGAGGAGTCCATAATATTTGCCATGAAGAAAAGCAGCCCAATCAGTTCTTTAAAATATAAGTTCTGTGACTCAAAAAGCACGCTCTGTCAGTAAAATGAACGCAGATCCCCAAGCCACGATGGTTTGGCATGACTTGGACTGAGAACTGGTGCATGAAACAGAAATGACCTCTGTAAGCTACGAATGAAGATACCAGGTACCTCTGGGGTAACTTCACCCAGTTTATGACAAGTAGCCCAATTTCTGTGGCTGCCAAGTGACACCAGATAAGCCAACTGGATTCTCTCTTTAAGAACTACACATGAGAGATGAATAAAAGACAGATTACTCCAGTTTGATAAGCCCAAGTGATACTGAGAAATTTATTTTTAGTGATACTCAAGAGTTGCACAAGGTCCCAATGTAGGGAAATTGGAGACCTGAGGCAACTTCCCTTGTACAAAACTTCCAACAGAGAATGAAATCTGTGTGACTCTTTCTTACATTAATTGGCCGTTTCCCCCACAATTAAGTATAAACTGTCTTGTATCATTTTCTAAGTTCTGCTTTTCTCTCCGACCAGATGCTAACTTCCTCAAGAGAACTTCCTTGTGAATTCTCTAACCCATGGCAGAGTGCTGAACACACACATAACAAGAATTCAGTAAATATTTGAGAGGCTGAGTAACTTTTTAAAGAAGTGTTAATAATTTAACCTAAAATGTTTCAGTATAAAGTAACATAACCATGATAAAAATGTAAACAATGTAAGTTAGAGTTCATGGACTTTTTCCCTCCCCTACTCTCAATTATCTCTGCTGAAGGATTATCATTTATTAACTTTTTTTTATGTGGGTTCCCAGAACTTCTTATATGCACAGACATATTAATTTGTAAGGTTTTTTCCTTACATAAAAATGGAATCATTGATTGTTCTGCAACTTGCTTTTTTAATTAAACAAATTTTTTATGTAATCTTCATGTCACTGTGTCTGTGGTATATATCTCATTATTTTAGATGGTCGCTTAGTGTCCCTTCCATAGGATGGATATGTTAATTTTTTTAAATAACCATCTATAGTTGAATAGTTAGGTAGTCTCCAAGTTCTCACTATTATGAATAATGCTACAGTGAACACCTTTGGATGTATTTTCTTGCACACTTTGGTGGTATTTTTGGAGGCTACAGACTCAAATGTGGGAAACTTATAGTGATGGTTTGAAAAGGACATTCAGTTAGGAAAGTCTGAATCTAGAATTTGCCACTTCTAATCTGTGTTACTCTGAGCCAGTCACTTCGACTCCCTAACATTCTGTTACTTCCTCTGTAAGAGAAGGAAAAATCTCAGCATGTTTCATAAGATTATTGTGAAATCAAATGACAAAACTAAAGCATCATGGTTGATTAATATTAGGTTTCAGTTTAGTTTTAGCAAGACAGTCGTATTTCTTCAGGCTTTTTGTAATCTGCTGAATTTCATTAGACGACTTGCCAATTTTTAGTAGTCTGCTGAAATGTTCATCTTTTGAGTATAGTACAGGGAACCAAGAAGAACATTATTAAAATCAAATAGACAAATTGTTGCATCCTGCAGAAGCAGGTCTTGTTCTTTAAGAAGATTAATTCAAACCCCATTTTTGATCATCCTTTAGGAAAGCATGTAAGTGACCCATAATAACGAAAGAAAGAGAGAAAGAGAAAGAAAAAGAGAGAAAGAAAAAGAAAGAGAGAAAGAAAGAAAGAAAGAAAAAGAAAAAGAAAAAGAAAAAAGAAAGAAAAGAAGATACAAAGAAAATGCTCTAGAATCCTATAGGGTCATAGGCAGAGAAGTCTATAAGACCTTTATAATTAAAAATTCAATTGTGAACTGTAACTGGTTGAGAAAGTGCTTGTTCCACTCCTCTCGTTTTCATAAGACCTGAGCTTGAATTACGGCTTTACCACTAACTGGTCTGTGAGCAAGAACGTACATTTCCCTCACTTGAAAAATGAAGGGATTGAATTAGATCATCTTTAAGGTCCTGTTTACTCAAAACAATAATAAAAATTATAATAGTTACATATATAAATTGCTTACTGTATTGGAAAAAGCGCTGTTCTAATTGCTTTAGGTATGTTGATTCATTTAATCTTCATAGCAAACCTATGAGGCAGGTACTGCTGTTATCATTTCCATTTTGCAGATGGGGAAACTGAGGGACAGAGAGGTTAGGTTGACTTGCCTGAGGTCACAAAGCTAGCAAGGAACAGAGGCAGGGATTTGGGCCTAAGTTGTCTGGCTCCAGAGTTCATGCTCTTAACCTTCATCCTGTGACTCACTGATCTCTTCAAACACTTGAGTTCTTTGCTTTATGTTGATATTGGAAGGAAACTTCTTTTCTAGTAGTTTCTTTCCACTTTGTTTTGTTTCAAACATTTATTGACTTACAAATTTATTTAGAAGTGCATTTTCCTTTTTTGAGAAAAAAATTTGAACACAGAGAACTTAATATTGGTTATTATAAAATTATCCCAAAACTTTGTAGTTTAAACAATAAACATTGATTATCTCAATTTCAGCTTAGCTGTGTGGCTCTAAGTCCAAGCCTCTCATGAGCTTGTAGTCAGGTGTTGGTGAGGACTGCAGTCTTGTGAAGGTGCTGACAGTCTGCTTCTGAGTTCATGCATGGCTGTTGGTAGATTTCAGCTTCTCTGCACATGGACCTCTTCATGAGGCTGTTCATATAACTTGGTAGTGGTTTCCCTAGAACAAGAAATTTGAGACAGAGACAGAGACAGAGAAGCCAAGACAGAAGCTGAAATTTTCTGTCCCAGCCCTTCTCCTAATCTTGGAGATGACATTCCATTATTTCAGCCATGTTATTTGCTAGAAGCAAGTCACCAAGGCCAACCCAAATTCAAGGGGAGGGAGAGAAAGCTTCATCTCTCAAGGAGAGGAATATCAAAGAATGTATAAATATGTGTTCAAAACCACAGTGAGTATAAGAAAACTATAACAAGCAGTGTTATACTCACTACCCCAAATTGGCAATTATTACCTTATCACATTTTTCTCAAAAACATTTTCAAACAAGCAAAAAACACATTAGGAATAAAATCTTCTTTGTTCCTATGTCCAGTCTCAATCCTTTTCCTACTTTCCAGAGGCAACAACTCTAAGATTGCATGGCGTATCTTTCCAGTCTTTTTATTCTTTTATATGCATACATAGGATTGTTTGGTGGGGTTTTTAGTTTTTCATAAATGGTCTCATACTTACATATTCAGCAACTTGCTGTTTTTCACTCAATGCTGTTTTGGAATTTATGTACCCTGATATATTTAGACCCAGTTCAATATTGCATTGCATGATGACACCATGTTCAATTCATCCATTGATAGAAATTGCTTCCTAAATTGTAAATCACTCTTATAATCAAGGTTGCAAGAAATTGCTGTATTTGTTTCCTTGTGCATATGTGCAAGAGTCTCTCTAGACCAGTGTTTCCACATATTTTGACCACACCCCACAGTGAGAAATTTCTTATTATGACCAGCCTATGTCTCATTGTGACCACGTAAAACTGAAGCCAAAGTTTCATAAGAAATAGTACTTTTTCTTTCTATGAATAATGACCTCTAATATTACCTATTTTAAATCTATGTTCTTTTAAATTGTTTGCTGAGAGTCACTAAGTTGATTTCTGGACCCATTATTGGGTCTCCATCTGCAGCTTCAAAAACAATCTTCTAGGACTATATCTAGCTATTATGACATACACTGTTTATGGCAGCTTAAACTTTACAAAACATTGCAAACTTACTTTTCATAGTAGTTGTACCAATTCACACTCCCCCCAGCAGCGTATGAGAATTCCTTTTTGCCCACATTGACACCCACATTCAATACTGTTAGATTCTTTATTTTTGCCCATCTCATGATTGGGTCTCATTTAAGGGTTGGATGAAAGCAGGCCTGCTTCACTGTATTCTTTCTTTTGTTTGGGAGTCACAGGTGTGATGGGGAAGTCTCCCAGGCTTGGCCTCTTGGTTGCTGTATGTCATTACTGAGTCCCTTGGAAGGTGTAATAGTTAATGGGAGCATCCCTCCCAGGAATCACAGAAGCCCGTGAAACAGAGCTGGATCCATCTGCCATGGTTCCCCCTGGTTTTACAAGGAAGCTATTCCAGTCCTTTTACCTCATTCCCCAAGCCCTGTGCTCTACAAGCTTTCCCTGATATTCGGCAACCACCTCTCCTACTGCACAGAGAAGATGAGACCATCACAGGAACACTCTGCTGTATTCTATCCTTCATCTATGTACTTACCAGTATCTGCTCCCGTCCTTTCCCAGAGGGAGTGTGACTTTCTTCCTGCCCAGGCTAATTCTTCTACCCCAGCACTGAGGTCTACCCCCTCCCATCCTCTGAGGGCTCTTGCTCCATAAATGGGCCCTTCTTTTGCTCTGCCTGCTAACTGCTCCCCGACCCCCACCTCATCTTTTCTGCGCATAGTTTGCGGAAGTCTTCCCTTCCTGAATAAGGTCTTCCCTTAAGTCCTTGTTCCTCTGTCTGACTTACCCTTATTTATTCTTGGGCTCAAATATCACTTCCTCAGAGAAGCATTTCCTTTCATCCATTGTGCCTATTCTTTGCCTTCATAATTTTCACCAAAGTACAAATTTATTTACTTATTTGTGGGTCTGACTCCCCTACTGTGTGGTCAGCCCCAAGAGGTCAGGGACTTTGCCCTGACATAGAATGGCACTGAGCACATATTTGTTGACTAAATAAATAATTTCTAGCCTACAGCCTCACTCTTCTACTCTGCTCCTATACCAGGTGGGTAATGAAAAGCCTGTCACATTCCTCCCCAGCTGAAAAACTACTACTAGCCCCCCTGCCTGTGGAATCAAGTCCACTCTGCTTTGTGCAGGATGGAAAGGCTCTGTGAGAGCCACTCTCCCTCCCCCAAGGCAGAACAAGCCCCACTTCTTCTAGCAGAGGAAGCAGAAGAAGAAAAACTCAAATCGGCTAATACTATTATTAGCTGACAGCCCTGATAAAAGAAGTCCTGGACAAAGAGTTTCAAATCCATAGATGAAGGAGGTTATGTAATTATTTATTGATTTCATCCTCTTGTTGGTTTTGTTTCTTCCTCATGCTTTTTTTCTTTCACAAGAAAACTCGGACCTATTGTTTACAGGAAAGGGAATTGAACATTTCATTGAGCACTTACAATATGCCAGGCTTTAGGCTAAACACTGTGTTTACTTTATCCTATTTAAATGTAATTCTCTTCAAAACTCAGAATAGGTATCACCTCCCCTTCCAAAAATAACATGACGGTGGCCAAAAACTTCAAATACACCAAGGAAAATAAAACAGTCTGGTGATTTCTATGGCACAAGAAAGTCCAAAAGGCTTGTATGCTTCTTATTAGTTAAAGTTAGGTCACGGGTCATCTTTGGTCACACATGTGACGTGTGATACTCTTAATGTGCCAGTCTTCCTCATAATCTCCTCTCCCACCTATATCTCTCTCTTCCTTCTCTCTCTTGCTCCTCTCTTCCTCTTGGCTGCCCCCTCTTTCCTTTGCTCTCTCTTAATCTCATGACTTTTTGTTTTTTCATTTTTCTCCCCATCTACCTCTTAAGGCCATCAACAGCTTCACTGTTGCCTTCTAAGCCAAAAAGATTACTGACGGCTTGTCTAAGCAGAAGTGAAAGCAAACAGAAAGAAAGTCTTTTTTTCATTCCTGAATTAGAACTGCAACAAAATATAATGATGTTGCGGGACAACAGGGAACCCAAAGAGATAAACATAAACTCTAGACAGGCTTTCAGCTTCCAACACGCAGGGGATAGTTGCCCACTGAGCTCTTGGTCAGGCTGTCAGTCATTACCGATAATGCTAACGTTCTCAATTTCCATTTTGAAAAAGAGAACCTGTAACCAGAAGACGTTAGCATTTTATCAGTACATAGAAGTTGTAGAGGGAAGTTTCCTGAGACTTGGAAAGTAATAGAAGCAGATGAAATATTTCCTTTAAAGTACAGAAACTTAGGAATTGGAAACTGAAGGTAGCACCATTTGGAAAATTTAAGATGAAGCTCGTGGTCCTAAAATTCCGCCCATTCTTTAGGTCCTGATAGTGCAGAGGCTACTTTGGAAAACAAACACTAGATCACTAATGCAGGAGGTTTTATACTGTTTGAGTGTTTATATCAAGGTTGCCCTCCATTTTTATGCTTTCTGAATCTCCACTTTTAGGCAAACAAGAAGGAACCAAGGGGATAAATCATTCTTTTGGCTCACTTTCAAGACAACGGTATTCATTTATTTGCAAAACTTTTCTAGTGCTTTCTGAATAGCAGACTCCATATTTAAACAAGCCAAATCTTCGAGATCAAGCAGATGCTATAAATCATCAAAATACCTCCCCATTCCCCCACCTCCCGGACAAACAAACAAGCATTAAAAGAAAATTAGTGTTGAAGAACAGAGCTACTGGGTAGGTGGTTTATAGCTTTATGACAGCATTTTAGCAGAGAACTTTGCTGACTGGCAAAAAGCAGTGAGTTGCTAAACACTGAGAGATTGTTACGAAGACTTAAGGGTGAAGGTATTGTTTTCTGGAAAAGGGGGCAGTATTTGAAGGCTATAGCCCTTCATGATCAGCATGTCATGAGGAGGTATCTTTCTTGATAAAAAGCAATTATATTCCAGCCAGGAACCACCCCCTCCCTCTTCAACAGACTCCTACCACCCTGAATTAATCACACAACTTGTTGGCTCATTAAGCCTTGGTGTCATTTTGATGCATATATTATTACAACAATACGTGCAAAGCTACAATATTCAATCGGGTTAAAAGGATTTTAAGGCCATACTTTAGAGATGAGAAACTCTGAATCATCCAATTGATTTGGGAAATGAGTTCACTCGCCTATTGCATAGTCACTGGAAGAATGAAAAAGAGAGAGTGAATCCCCTGGGGCTTAAATCTGAAGCGAACTCTTAGCTCTCCACTGCACTTTTAGGAATAAAATAGTAATAGTAGTCATAAGGAAGTTTTATAAATTGGCATGCCATGAATTTCCTTTTTGGCTAACTGCATATAAGTGGGTTGTTGAATGAGCTGAACTCAGTCAGGTACAAAAGAAAGCAACTTGACTCTATTTCTCCACTGCTCTTTCAAACCTCCTCTGTCAAATTATTATTCTCCATTCTTGGATGAAATTTGAGGCAAAGATCCTAGTGTTTCTGATCATGTTTGTGTATTAAAAAACTCAGTATCATCTAATATTAAAATGTTATGCTCTCTCTTCATATTCTTTTTCTTTTCAACTAAAAAAAATTTTTTTAAAAAAGAAGCGAAAAAGAAACATCTTTAAAGTTTTAAAGTACTGAAAGGAAGATAAAGGAAACAACAAAAACTATCTGGTCAGAGTTTTATAGTCATAAAAATATCTTTGAAAAATAAATCAAGTAAAGACTTTTTCGAACAAACAAACAAAAACATTATATTCTCATTTGACTCAAAGTTCCTCTTTATGTCCCCATCCCACCCCGTACTGCCACCCCCACCACCCCCATCCTCAGGCCTGAATCAAACTTGCAAGCCCCAAATGGGAAAAGCCAGGGTGGGTCTGTATGGCATGGTGGGGAGGAGGGGGACGGTGTTCTTTCTTTCCAGATCCACTGACTTCTACACTTTCTAGCTACTCTTTGTGGCTCTTCTATGGTCTGATCAATGCAGGAGGTGGATTAGGGGACAAAGGCAGTGTTCTCTGGCTAATGCAGTCAACTTTCTGCATTCTCACTACTGAGGAGCTCCAACCTCCAATTTCCTTTCATAGAAAATGACTTCAGGCTGCTTTCTCCACCACTTCCCACTCCAACCACCACACCTCAGTTTACAGCTTTGGATGGCCCACTACCACCCTTTAGAAAGATCATTTTGATGGAGTCCCTATGAAGATGACCAAAAAACCCAGTTCTTTTTAACATAATCCACATGCAGCCCATGGAAAACCTGTATATTTGTCCCCCTCAGACTCTCATTTCCAATTGCATTCATCAGAGAAACAGAACCAACAGGAGATAGAGATAGATATAGATAGATGAAGAAATGTATGAAAAGGAATTGGCTCACATGATTATGAAGGCTGACAAATCCCAGATTTACATTCAACAAGCTGGAGACCCAGGAGAGCTGATTGTGTAGTTCTAGTCTGAAGGCCAGTAAGCTGAGGCCCAGGAAGAATGGATGTTTCATTTCAGAGTCTGAAGGCAGGAAAAAAGATTCAAGGCCATCCAGCAAGAGAAATTCCCCTTTCCTCATGGGAGGGTCAGCCTTTTTGTTCTTTTCAGGCTTTCTTCCTCAGCTCACTGGGTAGGATCCTCCCACATTGAGAAGGGCTATCTGGTTAACTCAGTCTCCAACTCAAATGTTAATCTCATTCCAGAAAAACCCTCACAGACATACCCAGAATAATATTTGGCCCAAGGTCTGGGCAGCCCATGGCCCAGTCAAGTGAACACAGAAAACTCACCATCACACCAACTCTCTTTTCACCCTCCCAGCCCACAGTTCCCTTCACCAAACCTCTTGCCACTCAGATGTTTTCACTTGTGGGACAGGTACTAGTTCTCCTTTCCTCCCAACCACATGCCAGACTCTCCGGGTGGTTCTCTGGAGCCTCCCTCATCTACCTGAGATGTGGGGGTGAAGTGCTCCCTCCTCTGCTTGGAGGGATACACAAGACATTCTCCCCTCCCACCTTGCAGGGGCAGGGGAAGGTACAAGATGACTCCATGGAGAACTCTATCTAGCCCCAGACTTACGTGAAACCCCACATCCATGGTAGGGTAAACCAAACCAAAATGCCTGAGAGGGCCTGTAATCAACCCAATCTCTTCAATGTCTTTAGGTCCAGGTATCACCCAAGGTGATACTCCTACTCCTCTCCCCACCTCCTACTCCTCTCCCCACCTCCTACTCCTCTCCCCACCTCCTACTCCTCTCCCCACCTCCAGTTCTGCCATTATGAATAGACCTCCTTAAGTTCAAGTCTGAACCCCTTGATCTGGCGAGAATGAAAGCAGCTCCAGAATCCCACTGCTGTCAGTGAACCCAAACGCTCCATATGCAGACTTTCAGCCATCAGTACTACAGGAAGTGCTGTTTTCTGTTCTTTACGGATCTCATGGTCTTTCATTTATTCAACAACTGTTTGTTAAGAGTTAAATATGTTCAATGCTGGGGATATACAGGTAAAAAACTATGTTGTCTGTCCTCAAGGAGTCATATTCGTGTGGGTTACATAGATGATCATACTACAAGTGTTCTGTGGGGTATGAATGTAAGTTCCAAATGGCCAGGATTACTCTGCAAAAACCCTCGAACAAGTAACAACTGGACAGTTAGGATGGTCCTGACAGGCTGCTTGTTCCCATAAGCCTGGGGCAGCCAGGGATGGATCAGGTCTTCTGGGGCCATGAGCTTGCACAAAGTGGGAGCCTACTTGAAGAAAATGAACATAAAAATTAGGCCTTCACATTTTACAAAATCATGAGACCATGGGAGCACATTGCCAGAGCCTTAGGGCCTTGGAAAGGACCCAGCAAGTGAGAGGCCCTGAAGCTGAAGTTTCAGTGTCTTCTCATAAATCCGTCTTAAGACTCGGTCCACTTATGAAAGCATTAGGACGGTTCTAGATTGTACCATGGTATGTTGGGGCTCTACAATCAGATCGGCAGATGTATACCAGACTGATTTATTTAGATAACCTCTGCCAGATACTTCTTGAGTATCTCAGGGAAAGTTATTTAAATTCTCTAAGCCTCAATTTCCTGTATTAGTAGACCCACTTCATATGATAGTTGCAAAGATTAAAATATATAAGCATGTAAAACATTTTAGCATGGCTCATAATTAGTGCCTATTAAGTGTTAGCTATTATTAACTATCAGTCTTAAAATCTGAAGTAGCTGAACTCTGCCCTGAATTTGCCTTTTCAGAACTCACAGATCTTTGGTTCCTCACAACACAAAATTCCAGGGAGCATCTGTAAGGAAACATAATTTGTAAGGAGTGTCTGTAAAGAATTAAAATCCAGAATCTCCAAGTCTAGAGTTTCCTGGTTAGAAGGAGATGCTGGACTCTCCTACTCTCTCCCCCATAACTTTCTCCTCCCAGTGGATCATCTGGCCACATCCTGGCTGGATGAGAAGGAGCTGCTCCTCCTTGAGTACACTGAGACCAACCTGGACTATGAAAAAAGAATTAACTAAAATCTAGGAGATAGTTTTAAAACAGAATAAATCGAAATAGTATCCAAGGTAAAGTTTGCTTTCTCACAGATACCTCTCATTCCACATGAGGCCTTCGGGGGAAAAATGTTGCTTGGATTCCTCCTAGCTTCCAGACTTCCTCATCACGGTCAGTACCATAGACAAGTACCTACCACATAGTTGTACAATCCCAGGCATAGAACTAACATACAGTTATGCAGTTGGGCACTGCATAAAGCTATCACATCTAAGAAGGCACCATTGAAACTGAAGACATCATAGATATCTATGTTTACCAAAATAATTTTCTGGCCAATGGCAGCTAAATGTTTTGTTACATAGTCAGTACATTATGATACTTTTATAGTCATTGAAAGTAGAATGTCTTAAGGAAGTCTTGGGGAGGTGGTGACTTTTTCCACTTTGTACAGATTTATGATGTGGGCATGACTGGGCAGGTAGAATATTCAAAGTCTAGGAAAAGGAAGAGAGATCCAGCATCCTGGCCTGTTGCCCCAAACCTACAGCCTGCCCTCTTAGTTTTCATTTCCGATTTAAGGCCCTACCTCTTCCTCTAGCAATTGACGTAGAGAATCGCTCCACCCTTCAGCCAAGATTTTGACTTTACTGCTGCAAAGCCTAACAATATAACTAGATATGCATATAATACAATAATCTACAACAATAAATACAGCTAGTAATAGAGACCAATTTCCTTATTCATGTTCTAAAATACACACACACATAGTTTTTGTTTATTTTAAGGCCATGTTAATTTCAGTAAAAACAAATTTCAGTTACCCGAATGGCGAAGCATGTATTAAATTGGGTAATAGACTGTATCTGCTGTTCTTTTTGACAACTTCAGCTTTTATAACATCACATCTAAGACAAAAGGAAAATATTACTAAGTTGATTTCGTTTTCAATGTAATGCTTATCAGATCTAATGTCATAGTTCCTGAAACATCAATGAAAAGAGAACATTCGGTTTTTCAAATGTGTTGGCCCAATATAAATATAGCTGTATCCAACAACATAAGACCTAACCATATTTAGCCTTCCTATCTTCCTATTCCTTGAAACATGGTCCTTATTGCAATATTTTGTACCATGTTTAATTCTCAGCATGTTCTGAGATTTAAGTTAAAACAAAGCTTTAATTCTAAATAAAAAAGAAAACAGTTTTTAAGATTATCTTTTAACTGCAATATAGAATTTCCAAGTTAATTCAAAAAAATAGTAACTTTTTATTATTTAAAAAATTTTTGTGAAATATACTGTACCTCCACAATAGTGTATATATTTTTATGTGCTCTTTAAAGAAGAAGAATAGAAAAATAGCTCCATACATACTATCCATCTTAAGACATAGAACATTACTAGTACCTTAGAAGTTGCCTTTCTATCTCTCCCTGAGTATGCCTGTTTCCCTGTCCACCATAAGTAATCATATGTAGAAACTTTGTTAACCATTCGATGCTTCTAGTAATTGTTTTATCATGTATGTATCTCTAAGCAATATATTGTCTAATTTTGTCTGCTTGTATAATTAATGTAAATAAAAACATACATATTTAGTCTTGTATGTTTTGCTTTTCTGTTCAACATGTTTTTGAGATTTATCATCCATTGATATACAAAGCTGTAATTCATTCAGTTTTGCTGCTCTGTAGCGTTCCTTTGTATAAGTAGACCACAATTTAGTTATCCATTCTACTACTAATGGATATTTGGGCTATTTCCCATTGTTTGTCTTTTTATGAACAATGGTGCTGTGAACCTTTTTATTCACGTCTCCTGTGCAAATGTGCACAAGCTTCTCTAGAATTTAAACCTAGAAGTGGAGTTTTAGTATTCATCAAAATAGTTAGATTAAGAAATCAAAGCAGTGTCAAACCACAGTATTCACAGAACATATATATGATGATGATGATGATGATAATTTCCTTCCTGGATAATGACAAAATAGGGAAATCTCATGCTTTGCTTACTAGTTCTGGCTTCAGAACATTATTTAGTATCACCAGTCTCACAGGAGGAAATTCCAAGAAACCTAACACAAGTCCCCAGGTTTTTCCAAACAGAAGACAAGAGCTAAGATGATAAAGACTCAATGAAGGGGTTTACTAATTGTTGGTAGTTTTGCCAGGTGATCTAGAAAGAACTGAAGTCTGACTGTTACCAGAAAACTTGGGGCTGGATAGGAGAAAGAAAGCTTGACTTCTAAGCTGCTTCCTATGTATACATGGCTGTATGGTCTTGAGCAAATCAGGCAATCTCAATGGTTCTGTTTTCATGTCCAGAAAATACTAAGTTTGGATTCAGTGACCCTTGGGTCACTTTCTGCTCTAAAATTCTTGATTCAGTGGTTTTTAAGTTCCTTTGGAAATAACAGCTTTGCTCGCCCCCTAGTGGTGTCCTCTGGCATTGCAACTGGGATAACCAGTTTAAAATGGTGGTTATTGCCCCTCAAAAACTTCCCAGCACAATGTATTTTAGGCATTATAATTAAAGGGCAAGAAAATTAAAGGAAGCTCTTTGTGAAGTTATTAAATTTTTTGAAAGAACACAGAAATAAAAAGATATTTTTCACTGACAAGAACTAACATTTGGTTGAAAAAACAATTGATCAATGAGGAAATCAAAGCTGAAATTAAAAAATACCTTGAGACAAATGATAATGAAAGCACAACCACTCAAAACCTATGGGACACAGCAAAGGCAGTGCTAAGAGGGAAGTTTATAGCGATACAGGCCTTCCTCAAAAAAGAAGAACAATCTCAAATAAACAAGTTAACCCACCACCTGAATGAATTAGAAAAAGAAGAACAAAAAGCCCCAAAAAGCAGCAGAAGGAAGGAAATAATAAAGCTCAGAGAGGAATTAAATACAATAGAGATTAACAAGACCATAGAAAAAATCAACCGAACCAAAAGCTGGTTTTTTGAAAAAGTAAATAAAATCAACAAACCTCTGGCCAAACTCACAAAGAAGAAAAAAGAGAGAGCACAAATTAGCAAAATAAGAAAGGAAAATGGAGAAATTACAACAAACAAAATAGAAATACAGACTATCATACGAGAATATTATGAAAAACTATATGGAACCAAACTGGATAACCTAGAGGAGATGGACAAGTTTCTGGAAACATACTGTCCAACAAAACTGAATCAAGAAGAAACTGAACACTTGAACAATCTGATCACTAGAAAGGAAATAGAAATAGCAATTAAAAACCTCCCTACAAATAAAAGTCCAGGACCAGATGGCTTCACCGGGGAATTCTACCAAACATACAAAGAAGAACTCATACCAGTCCTTCTCAAACTCTTCCAGACGATTGAAAAGGAGGGAATACTCTCAAACTCATTCTATGAAGCCACCATCACCCTGATACCAAAACCAGGCAAAGACACTACAAAAAAAGAGAATTATAGGCCAATATCACTGATGAACATAGACGCCAAAATCCTCACCAAAATTTTAGCAAATAGAATCCGACAACACATAAAAAAGATTATACATCATGACCAAGTGGGGTTCATCCCAGGGACACAAGGCTGGTTCAACATATGCAAATCAACCAATGTAATACATCACATCAACAAGAGAAAGGACAAAAACCACATGATCATCTCAATCGATGCAGAAAAAGCATTTGATAAAATTCAACACCCATTTATGATAAAAACTCTCGCCAAAGTGGGTATAGAGGGAACATATCTCAACATAATAAAAGCTATATATGACAAACCTACAGCCAGCATAGTTCTCAACGGTGAAAAACTCAAAAGCTTCCCACTAAAATCTGGGACAAGACAAGGATGCCCACTATCACCACTCCTATTCAACATAGTCCTGGAAGTCCTAGCCACAGCAATCAGGCAAGAGAAAGAAATAAAAGGGATCCAAATTGGAAAAGAAGAGGTAAAGTGTCATTATATGCTGACGACATGTTACTATATTTAGAAAACCCTAAAAGGTCCACACAAAAGCCACTAGAGCTGATTGAAGAATTCAGCAAGGTAGCAGATTACAAAATTAATGTTCAAAAATCAGTTGCATTTCTTTACACTAACGATAAATCAACAGAAAAAGAAAGTAAAGAAATAATCCCCTTTAAAATAGCACCCAAAGTAATAAAATATCCGGGAATAAATCTAACCAAGGAGGTGAAAGAATTATACACAGAAAACTAGAAACCATTGATGAAGGAAATTAAAGAAGACTTTAAAAAATGGAAAGATATTCCATGCTCTTGGATTGGAAGAATCAATATTGTTAAAATGGTCACACTTCCCAAGGCATTCTACAGATTTAATGCAATCCCTATCCAATTACCCAGGACATATTTCACAGAACTAGAACAAATCATAATAAAATTTATATGGAACCATCAAAGACCTAGAATTGCTAAAGCATTACTGAAGAGAAAGAAAGAGGCTGGAGGAATAACTCTCCCAGACTTCAGACAATCCTATAGAGCTACAGTCATCAAGACAGCATGGTATTGGTACCAAAACAGACATATAGACCAATGGAACAGAATAGGGAGCCCAGAAATGAACCCACAAACTTTTGGTCAACTAATCTTCAACAAAGGAGGCAAGAATATACAATGGAATAAAGACAGTCTCTTCAGCAAATGGTGTTGGGAAAACTGGACAGCAGCATGTAAAACAATGAAGCTAGAACACACCCTTACACCATATACAAAAATCAACTCACAATGGATTAAGGACTTAAACATAAGACAAGATACAATAAACCTCCTAGAGGAAAACATAGGCAAAACATTATCTGACATACATTTCAAAAATTTTCTCCTAGAAGAAATAAAAGCAAGAATAAACAAATGGGACCTAATGAAACTTTCAAGCTTCTGCAGAGCAGAGGAAACCAGAAATAAAACAAGAAGAAAACCTACGGAATGGGAGAAAATTTTTGCAAGTGAAACCGACAAAGGCTTGATCTCCAAAATATATAAGCAGCTCATACGACTCAATAAGAAAAAAATAAACAACCCAATCCAAAAATGGGCAGAAGACCTAAACAAGCAATTCTCCAAGGAAGACATACAAATGATCAAAAAGCACATGAAAAAATGTTCAATATCACTAATTATCAGAGAAATGCAAATCAAAACTACAATGAGGTATCACCTCACACCAGTCAGAATGGCCGTCATTCAAAAATCCACAAATGACAAATGCTGGAGAGGCTGTGGAGAAAGGGGAACCCTCCTACACTGCTGGTGGGAATGCAGTTTGGTGCAGCCACTATGGAAAACAGTGTGGAGATTCCTCAAAAGACTAGGAATAGACTTACCATATGACCCAGGAATCCCACTCCTGGGCTTGTATCCAGAAGGAAATCTACTTCAGGATGACACCTGCACTCCAATGTTCATAGCAGCACTATTTACAATAGCCAAAACATGGAAACAGCCTAAATGTCCATCAACAGGTGACTGGATAAAGAAGAGGTGGTATATTTATACAATGGAATACTACTCAGCCATAAAAACCGACAACATAACGCCATTTGCAGCAACATGGATGCTCCTAGAGAATGTCATTCTAAGTGAAGTAAGCCAGAAAGAGAAAGAAAAATACCATATGAGATCGCTCATATGTGGAATCTAAAAAACAAAAACAAAAACAAACAAACAAACAAAAACAAAGCATAAATACAGGACAGAAATAGACTCATGGGCAGAGAATACAGACTTGTGGTTACCAGGGGGGTAGAGGGTGGGAAGGGATAGACTGGGATTTCAAAATTGTAGAATAGATAAACAAGATTACACTGTATAGCACAGGGAAATATACACAAAATGTTATGATAAATCACAGAGAAAAAAATGTGACAATGAGTGTGTATATGTCCATGAATGACTGAAAAATTGTGCTGAACACTGGAATTTGACACAACATTGTAAAATGATTATAAATCAATAAAAAATGTTAAAAAAAATAAATTTTAAAAAAACTAACATTTGGTCCTTGAGTGGTACACTTAAAATTTTTGTATTTATTTTAATAAATTTAACTACAAGATGAGAAAAAGGGTTCTATTTTCTTCCTCCACGATGTAAAAAGAAATCAATTAATGGATCTCCTTTATACTAAATTAATGCTAGTAATCATTATTTAAGTTGATAAAAGACTAGAGAGTTCCTGGGGAATAAACAAAATAATTTACATAGTACACAGCCCATAGTAGGCATTCAATACAGGTTATATGCATGTGAATCTTAATCTGGAAAAAAAAAACAACACTTTTTTCAGCTGGAGCCTAAGTCGTCTAGTGGATTGAAAGTAAAAGAGAATGGTGTTGATCTGCTTTGTAAAACTCTTGGGAACAGACTTAAACACTTTAAGACTGAGTTTCTCTATTTGCAAGGAGAGGGTAAAATTCCTGATGCTCGTTGAAATGACAGGGACATCATAAAGATTAGTGAGTTGAATGTTGGTAAAGAATATCATATTCCTTATAAGAGCAATGTTATGTAAAGACTTAGTTCAGTATCATCAGAAATTGGCTACAAAGCCACTATGAAATGCATTACCTGTCATTTTTGAAATAGAGTATAAAATCCTAACAAGAAAAATAACCCTGCTCGCAAAACTATAAAATGTCATTTTTCTTCAAAGAGAGGAAAATAAGAAAAACGAAGACTTCTACCTTTGAATTTAAACACGAAATCAATATATAAAAGAAAAGAATCAGGCTCTGAGTCCTGAATGTTTTTGTTCTTTCAGCATTTTAATGAATAAATGAGAAATAGGTTTAATTATTTAAAAATACTTTGACAGAAGTTTAACTTTTTTGTCTTTCTGTTGTCTTCTTAACAGTAGAGTTAACTTGAGAAATCTTTTTCTAGGCTTTTATCTGTTCACCTGACTCTCACAGAGACAGCCCAATTGAAGGGAAAAAAAATGAGCTTCAAATCAGAGAAGCTAAATTTTAGTTCTGGCTCTGACCTTGGGTAAGCCACTTGAGGTCTCTGAGACTTATCTTTTTCTATAAAATGGAGGTTTTGAAAATAGCAGTAGCTTCTCCTCCCCGCCCCCACCCAGTGCTGTTCTGATGATTGAGTGTGTAAATTCTCCTTAGTGGCTACGAAGTTATTTCCAAATGTTAATAATTGTTTTTCATATCTTTAGTCTTTTTCTAAACAGACTTACCAATCTCATCTTTATCAAGTAGCAGGTTTTGATGATTTTACCCCCAAACTCTCAAATCCAGCTCGCTCTTTGTAAGTTCTGTCTCTTCTGCCCTGGATTCCACAAGGACTATTCTATGGCCCCACCTCTCCCTAAACCCCACCCCTGACTCTCTTCCAGCTCCAGTTAAATGACTCCACCACCAGGGTGAATTTTCTCACCTGAAAATGTAGTCACGCGTCCCTGGTGCTCAGTGTTCTTTATGGCAGCTAATAATCCACAGAATAAAATCTCGATTCCTTCACCATCCACCCCTGCCTACCTGTCCAGCTGGATCTTCTGCTGGTCCTCTCTTGCCCTTCACAGACTCATAAGTCCATGATTATCTTTTTTTCCTGCCTCCATTATTAGCATATTTATTCCTCCTGCCTAAAATGTCCTCCTCCTCCTGCTCAGCAACTCGAGTACAATTTTTCTGCAAAATCTTCTCACCTATTCAGGCCAAATTCTACTTACTCTTCACATCTTAGTTCAAAATGTCTCCCTTTCACGTGCTCCCTTTGCTCTTTGTTGCGATCTTTGCAGCTTTCACTGAACATGCTGTTCCTCTTCTAGAATGTCGATTCCTAAAGAGGGTTGATCATGTCTTTCCATGTTGCACAATGCCTGTACCTAGCAAACGTCTAACTTTTTTTTGGTGCATGAATGATTATTTTCTGGTATTCTTAACCCTGGACCAGTTTCATTTTATAAATTTAATTTTTTAATTTTTATAAGTTTTAATCATTTCTGTATACCAGTTTAGCCTCCTTGTTTTACTATCATGTAAGTAATTATAACAGCCTTCTCTTGGGATAGCTTTACTGCATCAAATACAACATTCTGGCTTAAGTTAGGGTTTTCATAATGATAAGGAACAAAGAATTACTCAGGCTAACTCAGGGAAGGGGTGGGGGGGGTTGTTCTGAAGACTCTGCAGAGATATTGCAGGGATCTCACAGGAAGCCCAAGGGAAATGTGGCTTGTATGGAGCAGTTTCTTGGTCTCCTGTCACGTCTTCACATCATTCTATGTATGTCATCTACTCACTCTCTCCCAGCTCCATCTGTTTCCAATTTCCTGATAACTTGCCTATGAATTTTGGCTACCAGTCAAGTCCCTGGCATCCTTTCACCCTTTGCCCCCACTGCTTCCTCTCTTTTTCTCAAATTTCAGATCCACAAGAGAGGACTCTAACTGACACAGCTCAACTACTTGGGCCAAGCCACATTCATTCATTCATTCATTCAATATTGATGGAATAAGTAATGTATGCTTGGCACTCTTCTAGTTGCTGGGGTAAAAGCAGTGGAAGAGACAGATGAAAATGTCTGCTGTTACAGAGCTTCCATCCTGTTAGCCACAGACAGGTCCCTGAAGTGGCTATCCCTAGATCAGAGGCCACTTTTCAGCACCAGCATCTACGGTTGGAGGTGAAGAGGCAGGGGCATGTGGTAAAAAATGTGGACACCTGGTCAGCCAAAAAATAAGCAGGGCAGATTCCCCCAAAGGAGGTGTATGCAGGCACAGAGGGACTTCAGGGCAATTTTAGTTGGAATCTTTCCTTTATTACTCAAATTTCCTGAGTTTATTCTCCTTCACTTCTTAAATACCTCATATATTGTTTTAAAAACATTCTTTTAATCTTTTCTTTGATTCGTTCAAGGCTACCATGATATCTGAGAGCATTCTTACATCTACTAAGTATGTGTCATCTTGAAAGTAATTTGGAAAGAAATTACTTAAAGAAAATCTAGGGTTTGTAATTTTTTAATACGTAAAGAGTGTATCCCGAGGCAGGATGGATAACTTTTTATTCTTGATTTAAGTGTATCACCTCACTTTGCAACTAATAAATACTGTTATTCCCATTTCTATCTATAGTTAGAGAAAAAGGAAATGACTTTAGAAACCTTTAGTACCAGACCCTAAACTCCACTAAATTCCATCTTTCTTCGTGAGTCTGCCTGTCTCTGTGGGCTCACTATGTGCGCATGAATAGGTGGGTTTGTCTGTGCACAAGTCTATGTGGCTTAGAATTCTCACAGTCCCTTGGCAGCTCCATCTCTACTTCTTTGTTGTTCATCTTTCTCTCTGTCTTCCTCTCCTGCCTCTCTGTCTTGTTCTCACTCCTCTTCCACACCCCCTGAGTCTGTTGTCTCCCTTAATTAAGTAGGACATTGAGCTGAGGGCAATGTTTTTTACTGGTGCCACCATTTCATTGGGCTGGAACTGGAGATGAGTCCCTCAGGACTGGATTACCATTTGGTAGCAGGCCGAAAATTCGGTTAGCTGTCAACAGGTGAGAAGTAATGACCCAGCCAGAGGCCAAAATTGGAAGACTTTTTTCTTATTAGCCTTTAACGTAACTATAGCTAAGTATCCTATTCTACAATCCTCTGCTTAAACTAGTCCAGGTTCACTTAGGCCCACACAGATTAAATTTGCCATAAATCTTCTCTTAGAATCAGCAGTCTACAGAGATATCCTGGTTCCAGAACTGTAGACTTCAGAGCAATTTTTTATAAAGAAATTCTTATAAGCAGTTTCCACTCTATTTTTAAGCCCTAAGTGGATCTATAACTATTTGCTTAGGACTTCTAGAAAGAAAACATTCAGTTAATTTCTTGAAACTTCCCTGTTTCTGTTTCTGACCTCATATTTTGGGCCTCATAGCAAAAGAGAGAGACAGAGAGAGAGAGAAAACAATTTTTAGCATAACCTAGACCTGAATGGAAATCCTAAGAACATACTCTTTCAGGCAACAGGTAATTCTACCACTACGGACTAACTTATTCCAATTTCTTCCAGCCTCGTATTGATTTTTATACCTTCACTTGCCATCTATCTGTTATTGTTTCCAACAGCTTTAGTAGAATTCCAAAATCTTTTTTTAACTTGCCTTTTTTTAAATTTTGTTTTTTAATTGAAGTGTAATTGACTTACAATATTAGTTTCAGTTGTACAGCAAACGTTTTAGTTATACAGATAAATATTCTTTTTCAGAGTCTTTCCCACTATAAGGTATTACAAGATATTGAATGTAGTTCCCTGTGCTATGCAGAAGGCCTTTATTGTTTATCTACTTTATCTATAGTACTATGTATCTGTTAGTCCCAAACTCTTAATTTATCCCTCCCCTGTCCTTTCCCCTTTGGTAACCATAGTTTGTTTTCTACGTCTGTGAGCCTGTTTTTGGTTTGTAAATAAGATGTATCATTTTTTTTAGATTCTGCATATAGGTGGTATCATATGGTATTTGTCTCTGTCTGACTTACTTCATTTAATGTGATAATCTCTAGGTCCATCCATATTGCTTTAAAGAAACTCACTTTGAGAGTGATATCAGACCTTCCCTCTCTTGTTCTAAAACATTTTTCATTATGTCAAAATAACCAGAGTTTTCAAATAATTTGTTTGCTTTTTCAACAAACATTTAGCCAACAACAATCCAACTAGGGCTGGATACTGGGAAGCTAAGTAAAACAGACAACTATCCTGGCATTCATGGAGTTTATGTCCTAGTGAAGATGGGGGAGACAATAAACAAAGTAACTAACAGTTATGTACTGTGGAGAAAGGTGAAGTTCTGTGGGAAAAATAGAGGAAGGCAGGTGGATAGGCAGTGGGAATCGCAATATTTAAGTAGCCAGGTAGGCTGAGTCTTTTGAAACAGTTTCATGTTTTCTCCTCTTAGCTTAAAGGAAAGAAATGTCCATTTATAATCCTCCCAACTGTAAAAAGGTGAAATAGTATTTTTAATTGCTTTTGTACTTCTACACCCTTGATTAAGTATTTGCTGTGGCTCTGTCTTCTGCCAGGAGGAAAAAAATACTAAACCAGAGTTTATGGTTTGCTGGTTGTCTGCAGCTGCTTCACTTGATTGCCTTATAGGAACATTCTACCTTCTGAAGTGAATGGCAATCTTGGGCATCAGAAGCCCTATCTCTTAGAGTTGATGATCCCACAAAAAGAGAGTACAGTACTCTAGAATCTCTGGGACCAAAAACCTCTGGCGAAGCCCCCTGATTTTAGTTATTTCAGACAAATGCAGAAAAATCTTACATGCATTCACATCCAATAACAGTACTAAGCAACTATAAATATTTGTGGATTAATGTAGCATGTAATTGTCATTGTTTTCCCACATATGAATATGGGCTTGAATTCCCTTGAGCATGATTCTTACCAGCCAGATTAGTCATAGGGCATCTGACCAGCTGGCAGTCAGCCAAACCAGCACTTCTTCACCCTGGCTGTAACTAGAATCATCTCTTAAAATTACCAACACATGGGCCCTTGACTCCAATTAAATCAGAATTAATTTGGAGGGTGTGGCCCAGGCATCAGTATTTGTTCTTTAATTCCAATTACACAAGGGATTCTAATGCATAGTCAGGGCCAGGAACCTCTGCACCTCGTCTGTCAGCCTCCTGGTCAGCACTGCTGAGGGTCTCCGATGGTCATTAGCGATCTGCTACCTCCAGAGAGACCTGTGCTTTCACCTCACTCGCTTTTTCTTTCAATTACTTTCCTCCCTTCCCTTTACTTCTTGCCCACTTCTTTTCTGCTTCTGCCTCAGGCCTGCCAGCAGTACCTGGTAAGGTTGTTTGGCCCTGGTGGGCCAGCGCTGGGCTAGGTTTTCAGCTCTCTGATGCAAAACACACTGATCTAATTACCTGCAGATCGCCCAGTCATCAGTTCTGCAGCTGTCTCTGTGCTTCTCTGGGGCCCCTCCACCCCCTGCCAGCCTGGCTGCCCTCCATGGCTGGTGCTACACTCGGGGCCGGCCCCCAAGATGGCATGCTTTGGCCTTCAGAATTCCTGTTGAATTCCTGTTGAATATGCACTATCGTAGCATCTGAATATGCTCTTGGTGTACATAAGGCATGTCATCATCTGGCTCTCCGACCTTACTCCCCACCACCGCTACCACAGTTCTCCACACACACCCACACCCACACATCCCCTTACATTATCACATTTTCCTACATATACCTGTTTGTTTCTTTCTTCAGTCTGGAAACTTCCTCATTCTTCCCGTTCCTAACTCAATTGTTGCTCCCGTAAGAAGTCGTTCTAACTCCTCAATTATAGTGTTGTTCCCAGTGTATTATGACAACTTATGTGCTTATGTTCCTGGCTCAAGGCAGAGGCTGGGTCTTTATCATACATATTTTAATTTTAATTTTTAAAAATATTTTTATTTATTTATTAATACTTTACTTATTATATTATTTAATTATTTTATTTTGTCAGGGGAAGGTAATTTGGTTCATTTATTTTTAGAGGAGATACTGGGGATTGAACCCAGGACCTCGTGCATGCTAAGCATAGGCTCTACCACTTGGGCTATACCCTCCCCCCACTTTACCGTACAAATTTTAAAAGAGATAATAGCTTCTCGGTAAATACTGAATGGAAGAAAGACTGAATGGACCCATAGACTCTGGATGGCAAACTACAGCTTGCCTGTGGACCACATCCGGCCCATCGCCTGTTTTTGTAACTTAAGTTTTATTGAAACACAGCTACATCTTTTGGTGTATGTATTGTATGAATACACCCATTTGGATGTAAGAATAAAGTTTTATCAAAACATAACCATGCTCACATGTGTTGTCCGTGGTTGCTTTAGTGCTGCCCAGGCAGACTTGAGCAGTTGCCATAGAGCCCACATAGTCCCCAGAGCCTAAAATATTTACCATCTGGCCTTTTGCAAAAAAAGAAAATGTGCAGACCCCTCACTTAAAAGAAACCTGAGAAATCTTCTATTGTATTGTGTCCAGTAGAAAGATAATGCAAACCACATAGGAAATTTTAAATTTCCTAGTAGCCACATTAAAAAGAAGAAAAGAACATAGAAAACAAACTTACGGTTACCAAAGAGGAGAAAGGGGTGGGAAGGGATAAATTGGGAGTTGGAGATTAGCAGATACAAACTACTATATACAGAAAAGATAAATAACAAGCACCTACTGTATAGCGCAAGGAACTATATTCAATAGCTTGTAATAACCTATAAGGAAAAATATGAAAAAAAAATGTATAATGGAATCACTATGCTGTACACCAGCAACTAACACAACATTGTAAACCAACTACATACTTCAATTTAAAAAAAGGGAAAAGAAACATAAAAATAATTTGAGTAATATGTTTATTTAGCCCCAGATATCCAAAATGTTATCATTTCAACATGTAATTAATATAAAAATTATATAATGAGATACTTTACACTTTTTGTAGTACTAAGTCTTTGAAATTGTATAGATATTTTATACTTACAGATCACCTTAATTTGGACTGGTGCTCAATAGCCTTGTCTGTAACTAATGATTATCTTATTGGACAGTCCTAGGACAAATCCATCTGTTTATAGTTGAAGAAATTGGTCCAGAGAGTTTAAGAGTTTAAAGTCACATAGTGGAAGAATCAGGCACTAGACCTATCTGTCTATTCCTTGACTCTTGATCCTTCCACATTATATTGCCCTTTAGTCTTGTTATCTGTTGATTAGAAAAGATAATGATAAGAAGACACGGTTTCTAATTCTGTACAAGCATAAGTTGTGTGACTTTGGGATAGTTCTTAGCTTCCCAGGATTTTCATTTTCTCGTCTCTAAATGCATTGGATTGAATGATCTTTAAGCTCTAATGTTATATGAACAATCAAACATATTGATTTGAAAACCAGAATACATGGCAGTCATTTTGCCCAATAATTCTGTTCTTGAGAATCTGTGTGTAAATATGAATTCAAGACCACGTAGGTTGTCACCATAACTGAAAACTTTTAGAGGCCAGAATTTTAAATAATTCACTCATTCAAATTTGCATTTCAGTAATCAGAACCAAGCCTAAAACCTGATACACTTGTCACAGAACCTCTCACATCAGTGTTAGGTTCTTAAGAGATTTTGTTTGTTTGTTTTTAAAATTGTAGAATAGATAAACAAGATTACACTGTATAGCACAGGGAAATATATACAAAATGTTATGATAACTCACAGAGAAAAAAATGTGACAATGAGTATGTATATGTCCATGAATGACTGAAAAATTGTGCTGAACACTGAAATTTGACACAACATTGTAAAATGATTATAAATCAATAAAAAATGTTAAAAAAAAAAAGAGATTTTGGAAGTGGTCAGAGAAGACAATTGCTGAGCAGTGAAAAAGCAAAGAAGGGACTGGTGTTAGGCCCCATCTCGGGCAGCAGAATAGTTTCCTTTCTCTGCTTACCAGCATCAGGGCTGTCATAAATGACAGAGAGGGTAGGACAGTCAGGAAATGGATCTGTCATAATATCTACAGGAAATTAGGGGATAGAGAACTGTGCCCATGATTAGATAGTCAAATTTTATTTTGCAATACCAAATTTTATAACAGAATCAATACCTTTATTAAACTTGTACACCAAATCACAAAAGAAACATAACAATGTAGAAGAAAGATTCAGAAATGAAAGTGAGTAGGCACCAGAGATGCATCTTTTTTCCAAGTTCGCCTAAGACCAGCTGTGTTCACTTTTAAACTTACTCACATCTTGCCCCTCCCTCACAACAGAAAAACATTTTTTTCCTTCCAGAGACACAAGATTACAGGAGAGGGCAAAAGGTATGTGCTTTGGAGTTAGACAGACCATGATATGAGCCCCAGATCCTCATTTTTAAAATTATATGGACTTAAAAAAATTATGTGGCCTTGGCACAAGTTTGTGTGTCAGTTTCCTCTGTAAAATGTGCGTGAAAATAGTACTTGCCACATGGGACTGAAGATTAAATGAGGCAATATGGAAAAAGGTTTTAGTACAGTGAGTATCACATTTTCAGTTCCGAATTAATCTTTGATATTATTCTTTTTTAAAAAAAAGTTTATTGAAGTAAAAGTTTACAATGCTGTGTTAATTTCTGGTGTACAACATAATGTTTCAGTTATACATATGTGTTCATATATTTGTTTTCATATTCTTTTCCATTATAGGTTACTACAAGATATTGAATATAATTACCTATGCTATACAGTAGAAACTTGTTGTTTATTTTATATATAGCAGTTAGTATGTGCAAATCTCAAACTCCCAATTTATCTCTTCCCACCCCCTTTCTCTCCTTTAGATATTATTCTCATTCTGAAAATAGGATTCAAGAAGCAGGAGAGAAACTACCAGTGTGCTATACCTGCAACTGGTTGTCCGTGTCTCATGACTGGTCCACTACGTTTATGGAAATATTGATGGTATACATTCAATTGTGTACATGTAAATTAGTGTAACTAAAGCATTTCACAGGGAACCTGATTGTGCCATTGAATTCTCTGTCCTTAATGCCTCAAAATCAGTGACTGGGTAGCTGGGCATGATGGTGTGGAATCCCTGAGGGAAACTCACTGCACATTTTGCTGTTATTACTTGATAAGTAAGTTCTTCAGAATTCTAAAACTGAGTTTTGCTTCTTTATGGCAGTATTTCATCTTGATAAGCTTGTGCATTGATAGTTGACTACAGAATGGTTTTGTTAATCTTCCTTTTTTCTGGGAAAAATGACATGGGAAGTTAAGTGCCTGCAGGTTTACATCCCATATTGGGAAACTTGCCCTCAGGCACCAAGAGATTTTGTAAAACAATCTTCAGCATTTGTTCAGCCAGCAGAGAAGAGGTAGGTTCCCTTCCCAGCTGACTCATTGTTCAGAATGGATTTCCTGCAGAATTCAACTCACTCAGCATATTTGGAACTATTGGCCAGAGATCAAGATGACAGCCCCAGGGATTCCTTCCTGGGACATTTATCAAGGAAAACTCAGCCCCTTAGATAGAACAGCAGGTTGGTTTTCAACTAGTCATCAGCTCCCGTTGAGCTAGGAAACTACCATTTACTTTATAATTTAGAGTACTTAAAAGAAATGTACTATAATAAAAATAACTAACATTTATATAACACTTACTAGGCGCCACAGTTCTGGATGTTTTATTTTAATTAACTCATTTAATCTTAACAACAACCCTATGAAGCAAGCACTGCTATAATTATCATCCCTATTTTACAGATAAGGAAACTGAAGGACAATAGGGTTCAATAACTTGCCCAAGATGACACAGCATGTAAGAAGCAGAGCCTGAGATCAAACCTAGGCAGTCTGGCACCGGAATCTGTGCCTTTACTTTCCTCTTCCACCTGCCTGCAAGGTAGGGGTACCTTTTTATTTTTGACCAATTTTTTCAATGGAGCTGCAAATATGTAGTTTTAAAAGTCTATTTAATCAAAACAATTTACAATAATTGATTTTGATACTAAGCAATTTGCACTCTTAAGAACTTTTATGATTAGTTCCTTCCAAAAATGATTATAGAATTATAATATGTTTTATTTTGTAGATAAAGACTGAGACAGACAATAGGAAGTACATTCCTACCTTCCTTCTCTTCCTGTTGTACTCCTATTCATCCCTCAAAACCCAGGGGTTCATTACTTCTTTCTCTGCTACTCCTACAACTATATACATATGTACAATTGCATTCATTGCATTGCATGGTGATTATTTGCGTGTTTCACTTATGATCCCTGCTTAACAGGACTGGATCTGTATTTTTCTTCACATTTGCATTTGTGCAATAAAGTCAGCAGACAACAAAGGCTTACTGAACTGTATTTGAAGAAAAATGCTTAAATTTAAATAGATTTCTTTTATTAAAAGTGTCCTTTTTCAGCTGATGAAGCAGATTTAATATCAGAGAAAGTTTGGAGATACATGATTACTGATAGCTACTCTTAAAAAATTTTTTCTTATTTGAAATACTGGGTGTGAAAAAAATGGAATAACTTAACTGCATTCATTCTAAAGAACTGTAGTCTTTACATCATGGAGTGCTTGTAACCCATTCTCCCAACATTTATAACTATGTGGCTATTCATATTTATCTACCATTTATTCTTAAATCTTTTGGGGTCAAAGTCATTGTGATTAGATTTTTTCTTACTATTTCACTATTGTATCTCAAGTATTACATCTAATTATATATTATATAATTATATATATAATACTTAGGTATTATAATTAGAAAATGGATCCTTGCTTTTTCATATGTTTTCTACATGCTGTCACTTACCATGATTCTATGAAGCAAATGTCACTGTATACAGTATAAATTGTTTTGCAAATATACAAACACCAGATTTTAGCTGAAAAAAATGAAGAGCATGGTATTGCAGGTCAATCATACACAAACACATTTATGTTACAGCTTAATTTTCACCTATTTTTACAAGAATAAAAGCAAAGTAATTATATTACTTAATCTTTGATTAAAATTAGTTGAAAACCAATATAGCTCTAACATGTTCTGTTGTAACTCACCTAGTGGTCAATCTTACCAGCTTTTTAAACTCCTCAATTAATGTAATTTCTACTGTTAAACATATTATTTGTTTAAAATTAAAGCAAAACTTAAGTGTATGCTATCTTCTGACTGGTTTCTTAAGTTTATTATAGTTTTTTTATTAAAGTTTGGAATTTGCTTATGACCTTCTAAGATGATTAAATGTGATTTCATATGTTTAAATTACAAACATATTGGTATTTACAGTATTTTTATTATAAGCAGTATGGATCCTGGACCTCAGATTTCCTAAGGAGTTTTTAGGAACTTGTGATAAATATTTAATAGAGGATGTGAGCTTTCTTTTTTTATTTTAATCTTTATTGTTTTAGAAAGGGATATTATTTAATTCATTTGTATTTCCTCTATATTCTCATATGATAATGCCAGAGGGGACAGAGGGAGCTTGTGGAACCTAACTTCCAAATTCCAAAAGGCTTTTTACATTGATAATGTTTGCTTATAATGGAAGTGTATTGAAGAAGCTGAAACAATTAGACAGTCATAGGATACCAAAAGAATGATTTCCTCTCTTACCCTATGTTTGCAACTCGTTTTGAAGAGTTCTAAGGGTCAGTCTAGAACCAAACTATTTTTGCAAATGTGGTATTGAATGATTTTTTTCCTTCATGTGCATCCTTTGATGTGTAAAAGGAAGCCATAATTTTTGTGAAATCATCATTTAAAAAAAGACATTTTGTCTTTAAATGTCTGGCTTACCCAATTTTAAAGCAATAATGGAAAAAATTTTAAATCGCCTACAACCCCGCCAACTTCACAAGTTGAGATTTTCTTATTTCATTTGTTTGTATCAGATTTGTTTCATGTATTGCTAAATAGCCTGTAACATGAGAATTTTAAAAAAACTTTATTAATGAAAGTACCGAGAATTGAACCCAGGACCTCATGCATGCTAAGCATTTGCTCTACCATCGAGCTATACCCTCCCCTCTGTAACATGAGAATTTTAAGAACATAGTTTTCTCTATGTTCAGCCATCAACTGGGCATTTTAACAGATTTGGGGAGGGACAAATAAAGGAAAAGGGATCATTCATCTCTGAAATGGCTGAATCTTTTAAGTATCTCCCTTCACAAACAGTCCACACTCTTATTGCTTTGCTCCCAATGGCAAGCAGCAAAGCTAACTTTGGTCATTACCAGAATTTTCTTTTGCACAAATCCAAGTTGACCTTGTTCAACTTATGTTCAAGGCATTTTTGTTGATTTCTCTCTGGGGCTTAGTTTAGAGTGCATTCAACAAACATGTGGACCTTTGATTTATTGGTCACAAACAAAAGCTAAAAATCTTATAAGAGGATAAAACTCATCTTTGTTTCAGCTTATGTTAGCAGGAAAAGTTGTTTTAGCTCCATGGAGACTCTGAACCTTATTTTGAACTTATTGCCTGGTGCCTTAGAGCAGTGAGATCAATATTTTGAGGCATTTTTTTCAAGCTCCACAATTCCAAATTGTCCTCAGCAAGTTGAACTAACTCTATTTGGCTTTAGCAATTCAAACCTTCAATATATCTTTCAATATATGATTGAATGTCAATCATATCTGCTGATAAATGCATTTAGGTTTTGTTTGAAGCCTAGGTGTTTTATTCATGTGTAAAAGCCTTGACTTTTTATGCTCATGAAAAGAGTATAAGCTCATTATTTTAAAAAATCCAAACATTACAAAATTATTGTAGAAAGTTAAGCTTTTGTGATATGGAGAGCCATTATTAATAGAGGAGTAGCAATATTTTGCAAGAATATTTTCCTGCTTAGTAGCATGCATTACTATATAGAGTCTTTTTTCAGTAATTCCTTGACAATTATTTAGCTCCTAGAAACATATAAATCATACAATACATACTGCTTTGCACGTTATGTTTCTCATTAATATCTCTTAGGTATCTTTCCATGTTAGTACTTGTAAAGTCTACTGCATTCTTTTCTTTGGCTATATAGCAGTCCATGATACAAATGTACCATAATTTATTTAAATAAATAAATAATCATGGACACATGGGTTGTTTCCAGGTTGGATTTGTTGGTTTGTTTTTGTTTTTGTTTTGCCGTACCAATGTTGCAGTGAATATCCTTTTAAAACTACCTATATACATTTGGAACACAATATTTTAAAGCATTAAAAAGAGGTAATGGAATAATACTGTTTTAATGTATGTATTTCATTCTTGTTAGCACTCCAGATTATTGTTGCCAGCATACCAAACTAGTAACAAATAACATTTCAAAAATGTAATTCAATACCTTTACTTCTAAAGAATAGGTACATTTTCCTAGAACTTGAAAATATTGACTTACAAGTGACCTTCCAACACATTCTTTTATGATTCATTGAATAATACTAATAATGATTCCTTGACCATTATATAACTCTTCGGTTTACAAAGCATCTTCACGTAATTATCTCATCTGACTTCACATCAATGTGATGATCAATGTGATGTATGCAGCACTGGTTTATAGGGAAAAAGGGTGCTGACTCGGAAATTCTCTCTGCCTGAAATAGTTATATAGAGCATAAGTCCTTTGTTCTGCTAACTCAAGGAGTAAGGCCACTGTCATGATAAGAGTGTTATACCATACTGTTACCTTAATGTGAAAAAAACACTTATGAATCACTTCAATAACTGGTGTTGCTAATTTACTATCCAGTTTTCAAGCGTTTTTATTTAATTGTCTGATATCCAGAGGTTAGACTCACCAGGCATTTATTAGCTAAGAGCTCCAATAATTGCTACTCTAGAACCAAGTATTTCAAAGACATTTATGCAGCAGTTGTTAATGATGGATGAGTTTCAGCACCACTTTACCTCATTTGGAGTTGGGAGAACTGCGAGTAAAGGCAGAACAGAAAAGTCCAAAGAGTGCAGCACCCAACAGAACAGTGCTTGCTAAAGCCTTGGAAATTCCTCTCTCCACCTGTTACTATTTTTGTATTCTTATGACCCTTCCTTTACTAGGCGCCTGTCATGGTGGGGCTGGCAATAAGTGGTGAAGCTTCGTTTCTCACACTCCTGGTAGGAAGCAGGCTCCTGTGCAGGGAAAGGAAATCTTTCTATGTTGCCTCCTGCTTTGGGAAAGGAAGCAACTTGAATGACTATTGTTGCAGTAGCTGCAAATCTATGTTGCCTCATGAGTGGCTCTATCCCCACCCTCAGTTTAGTTGAGAATGTACTTCTGAACTTCCCCTCTTCCTACATCTACTGTAAAATGCACAAGACCTCAAAATCAGCTTCCAGATCTGGAATCTTACCAATTCAAGCCCCTCTTGCTGAATACGATAGCATTTCTAACCAACCATGATTCTACAGAGTGGCTACATCAATACTGAAAAGCAAAGTACACTACTTAAAGACCAACACGTTGCTGATAATACTTTGAAATTCTGGCGTTCTGTTCTTTCCCATCAGCACAATTACAGAAAGCTGATTTGCCCCTCATTCCATCTGTCCAATATGACTTTGTACTTCTCAAAGTATACTTGACTGTCAAATCAAGTTGGTCTTTTCATTGTCCTATGTGTAATACCTACCTCTTTGCCACCTTTCTTCCTAACCTTATATTTTTCTCTTTCCTACCAGTCCTTCTCCTCTCTTGTCTAACTGAATTCTTAACAAGTTTGAGAACCAGCCCCCACGTCCTGATAAAGCCTTTCCTGCTATGACAGAGAACCCACTGACATCTGTACACAGGCAGAGAAACTCAACACCTTTCTGCACATTCTGTCTTTCCCCTCCCAACCTGTGGTTGAAATATCAAACTTGTACTCCTGACATTCAAGCTCTTAAAATAGTGTCTTGTTTATTGAATTGCAATAATCATATTAGGCACCAGAATGTAGTGTATGCCTCTCCGATTCTCCCACCCCTGGGGCCTTCTCTCTGAACCAAGTAGGGAGCAAGGTTGAGTTTTAGTGTACATCTCTGGACCTATCAGAGGACCCCCATTGAAGTTCCAGAGTCAGCAACAGTTGGTCAGTTTCTTACTCACACAGTGTATGGGAATGATGGATGGTTTCAAGCTGATCAAAGGCAAATGCCCTACCTTTCTTCTTATTTGGCTAACAAATTCCCCTTACATACACAAGAATGACCTCTTGACCCTCATGGTGTTTGTACAGCAGGTACCTTTGGACACATTTCACTCACTCAGGATATTTCCAACATGAGTGAGATTCCATGGTGGTTAAAATTTCACTAATACTCTCTTATTCAGAATAATATATTTTATAAGCCTAATAAATAAAAATGTTTCCAATTCAGAAAATTAAAAAATATAAGGAGTATGGACTATCTGGAGGGTGAGAATTTCCTATGATAATTTTATCTCATGTCTTCCTGACCAGTCCTATGAACTACCTAATTTAAGACTTAAAGTCCTGTGTTACATGTGAATTGTTTAATATATTGACCATGGACTTTTAAACTAGATTATAAACGTCTCAGGGACAAGACTCATGATCCTGAGTGTATTAAGATGTTCAATACATACTCACTGATTGAAATCAATGTCATCTTTAGATTGAAGTGCTTAAATTCCAGTCCAACGGGTTTTAGTTAAGAGATAGTCAATCATAAACCTAATTACCACCCCCCCAAATAAATAAAATAAAATATAGGGAAAAAATGAGGGCAGGGGTACAAGGGGGGGCTGGATGGAGGAATTACAAAGTGGCATGAGGAAACATTTAAAGGTGCTGAATATATTCATTATCTTGACTTTGGTAATGCTTTCACAGGTGTCTACATATTTCAAAACTTACATTGTATACTTCAAATTATGAGCAGTTTATTGTGTGTCAATAATATCTCAAAAAAAAAAGCTGGGGTTCTAGGGGAGAAACAAAATTCACTCTAGGTGGTACAAATGAAAACAGTTTCATGAAAAGACTACTCAGAGATATACAGGCAAGGTGAAGAAAAGAGACAAAGTAGGGTGATGCAGCCAGCAATCAGCTACAGAGGGAGGGCCATTTTTCCCCTGGGGATGAAGGAACAAACAAAATAGAGTTAGCAGAACCCAGTGAGAGCTGGAGCTGGGGAAAAAAAAAAAAGATTGATCTGGCAGAAAAATGTGGTTGAAGAGTCACGAGCAAGAGCTGAAATATCCTAGTAGGGGGCAGGGGAAAAATACCCAACTTTCCACCCTCAGATCTCCTTTGTGTTCCAGCTCACAGGGAGTCATGGAGTCAGCAAATTTCAGTCTTCTGAGGCATGAAAGCAGGGCAGAGAAGGGTGGAGAAAGATTGCGGTGGAGAGAACTTGGGCAGGATTGAAGGGGTGGGAAGGGAGGCACACAAAATAACCAGCAGGGAAGGCTACTCCATTATAAATGGAAACAAGAAAAGGTTGAATTATTAGGTACAGAATAAGAGAAGCCTAGAAATCAAAAAAATTATCTGGCAAAAACTAAGTCTGACTTAACTAAATTTAAGCCCTGACTCTGTTCATTTTCTTCATGAGATCACTCTGAATACAATCTGAGTAAAGAGAATAAATACTCTGTTACATTGAAACTTCCAATTATTGCAGTTTACAGTCAAGCAGTGAACATGTATAGCCATCATTCAGAGCAATGAATAAAATTCATTTGCAAATATAACTGCCATCACACTCAACAGTGGGATCTGTACTGCTTAATGAGCCCTTTGATGGTTTGTTTTGTTCTGTTTTGTTTTTGGGGGGTTTTTGGCTATGATGTAAAATAATAGAACACATACATTCCTCCTGTGTGGAGAAACTGTTATGAATAATATCAAACTGTTCTCTTTAAATTCAAAAGAGAAGCACATTTTAACATTTTAAACTTTTGTTTGGTGCCTACCCATGACCATGTAAGATTAGTTAATATTTACATTAATAGAATGACAGAACATTAAGGGTCGTGTAATCTGCCATCACATTTAACAGATAAAGAAACAGGCTCCCACAAGTCACCTGCCCTTGGTCAAATAAATGGTTGTGGCAAAATCAGCCCTGGATGCAGACTGTCAACATCCAAATCTGGCCACTCTGGTTCTAGAAATGCTTGATTTAGTGCCAATTAAATGGCAAATAGAGGTTAAGGGCAGAAGTTTGGAATTAGGCAGATTAGTGTTCAAATTCAGCTGGTCCATAGGCAAACAAAAAATAAATTCCTGCAGAGCTTCCATTTCCTCTTCTATAAAGCTGGGGTAAATACCCACCTCATCAGAGTTGTGGGTTGACTAAAAAAATACACTTAACATATTTAGCACAATGGTTGGCAATAGCAGAGGTCCAATAAATAAAAGCTATTATAGAGTAGTTTTCTTTGAAAATCAACCAATAATTTAGTTATTGATGATGGTCAATAAGAATTTGAGAAACAATATGCAGGGAACTCTAAAGACTAAGAAAAGAAACTTTAAGTAAATCAGAAGAGGTAAGCAGAGAATAAAGGAAATTACTTAATTGGTGGGGAAAGGAATACAACAGACAGTCCTAACAGTAAATGAATTGATTTTATGTTTTTCTCCTCCATCTTTACTAAGGAAACATTACCAAGAGTCCTACTTTTCAATTTTTTTTTGATTAATTAGGCTTTATTTTTCAGAGTAGTTTATCCTTTGATTCACAGAGCTTAACACTACTGGACCCATTGAAATGCTGAAAATAATTGAAAAGCATAAAGCACTGTACTAGATGCAAGGTGGTATTATTCTCATGAATGAGTACTGAGAAGTGCCCAAGACCTAGTTAACACGCCGGAAAGAGATGAATCGACAGAACTTGATCTATGTAGGTTTTAAAGAACATCAAGTGTAAAATGGTGCAGCTGCTGGCAAGTTGTGTACCCTGTTACGGCAAACTTTCCCAGGGACTGATGGATTGCCTATCTGAATTCTATCTAAATGAAGAATTGCAGGCATAGCTGTGGAAACTTACAGATAGTGAGTATCACACTGTACTGGATAAACCAGTTAAATATGTAATTAAATCGTAGGACCATTGGAAAAAATGTATAAAAACCTACTGGGGAAAAGGCATCATAGCTTGTAAGGGAAATTCAAATCGAAATATTATGAAGTCTTTAGAGAAATAAAGACTGTAGTGTCAAAGGGAAAACTAATGGGTAAAATTTATACGTGTAAGACTTCTCCAAAATCCTTATATGAAAAGGCATTTCCTACTATTTAGTAAGAAATTTTGATGAGGTCATCATTGGATTGGCAATACTTAAAAATAAATAAATAAATAAGGATAGGAACCTGACTTAAAATGAGGAAACAGAGTATACAAATCAGTAAGCATGTCTTAATTTGGAGAAGCATAAACAGCAGCGTCTCAGAGATCCTTCGGCGCTGAGACAAATATATTTAAAATCTGTATAAGTAATCTGGAAGACATAATATCGGGTTCATAGGTGATATTGAGTTCCTCCAAGTATATCCATAATAGCAATGGGAGAAATGATAGGAAAAATCTGAGAGTTGGGTAAGTAGGCAGAAAGGTAGCAGCTCTCATTCCTCTACACTTAATGCCCAGAAGTGTTGATCCTCTTTCTAGATGAGAGGGTCCCGCGGAGATGCTGTTGGTTAAGGGAATGCCGTGGACTGGAGGAAAGTTCCGTGGAGCTGAAGCCTCAGTGTGCACTCCAAAGGAGGTTCTGGATGAAGGATAGAGGTGGACCAGTTTCTCTCTGGGTCCAAACTGTGGGAGGTTCTGTCTTTCAGAGAAGCCTGGAAGGAGTGGGAGGGGCAGAAAAATTATGAAGAGAAGAATTATTATTTAAGGAAAAATGTTTTGTGGAGGTTTAGCTAAAAATTGTAGTAGGTACCCTCATGTACTCTTAAGGGCTCAGTTAATTCACGGGGCGAGCTTTGAGGCCAACTTTGAGGATCTCCAAAGGCCTTTAAAGGGTGATATGAGCCTTTGTCCAAGGATAGGCGTTCTTTAAAGATGAGGAGTTGACTCTAGCACCTATGTAATAAATCCACGCTCAATGATAATCTGCAGTCTAGTTCAGAGATGGAAGAGACCACAATGCAGTGATTCAGAAGGATTCAGAGACTACTGGTCATGAAGTAGAAAAGATTTTGTATTTGAATGCTAGATTCTCTGTTTTTGCTTTCCTTTTACACTTGATAAGATCACAGAGTTGGTATGGTATGCCTCTGTGTAAAACTCTCAAAGGTTTTGGATGCTTTAAAGCAAAGGATTGCATTTTAGAAACAACTTTGAAGTCCACTTCTCTAATTCTTACATAGTCTAATATTGCTTTTCCATTTGCATAGTGACTCTTATACAGCTGATTATAAAAGGAGGAGGAAGAATACAATTAATTTTTATGTCAGTAAAAGTAACAAAAAACTGATAGTTGCCTTTCATATATAAAGATTGCATTTGCTAAGCATTTGCAATGTACCAGGATTTTATACTTTGTTTAATTATTACGGCAAGCCCTTCAGGTACTATTATTATTCACCCTTTAGAGACAGGGAAACTGAGGCTCAGAGTATTCAATAACTTACCCAGTACTACCTGGCAGGGCCAAGAGGACTCAAAGTCAAAGTCTGTCTGATTCCAAAGTCTATGTTCTTAATATCTATCTATCTATCTATCTATCTATCTATCTATCTATCTATCTATCTATCTAAACTTGCTGATGTTCTTTAAGTTCATGTATGTATTTGATTGTAGTTGGTATAAAAACAACAAAAGGAAATTTCATTAAAATACTTGCTCATCTTTAATATCTTTCATCTCTACTTTAAAAGTCTTTTCATTTTATTCGACATGCAGCTTACCCTATTAGTAGAGCATCCACCAATACAGATTATAGAAACTATTTTTCAACAGGGACATGCCACTGGATGTTATGACTATTCATGTACTGGTTCTAATGCTTTCAAACAGATTTGTTTTGTGGTGCTCACTCTATTGCATTTTTTGAATAGGTTGTAAATCTTGTTAAAACCAATAAAAATATAATTTAAGAATGTTTCAAAAGCAATCTCTCATGTCACTAGAATTTCAAACGTTTTCTGTTTCTACTTTCTTCTATGTGTAGTGCAAAAATGATTCTAAAAGTAACTTTATTGTTAGGTATAATTTTTTTCTAATTACAAAAAGTAACACATGATGACTCGACAATTTAGAATATGTAAAAAGGTATAAAGGGAAAAAAGTATCCAAAATTCCAGTATTCAGAGGTAAAATATGATAAATATTCTAATGTACTTCCTTTGACAACAAAAAATTCCTATGACAACAAAATATTAACTGTGGATTATTTTGGAGGATGGTTGAAGAATTTCAAGTAATTTAAAATTATATACATGTACATTTTAAATATATATCTATTTTATATATGTATATATTCATTTAAGATATTCATCTAAGTTTTCAAATACTTTCTCTAAAGTTAATTCCATTTCTCTGTAGGGTGACTATGAGATGTTATGATGATAACCAAAATTTTGGCCAATTTGTCTAGATGAGAATTGAGAAAAATTAATGTGACTTATGTATAACAGAATATTTGAATTTTTGCATGTTTTAATTTTTTTCTGTTTACAAAGATAATATGTGATCATTATATACAAATCAAATAACACATAAAAGCATTAAAAATAGCTAACATTTGTGGAGTGCTTTCTACATGCCAGGCATTGTTCTAAGGATTTTGTTTCTATTCATTCATTTAATCCTCACAAGAATTTTATGAAGTAGGGACATTATTTTATTATTTTTTATTTTACAAATGAGAAAACTTAGGAATCAAGAGGCTAAATAATTTGCTTGAAGTCTTGGTTTACTAGGGAAACAAGTAGGTCGAACAGCATGGTTTTTATTTGTTCATTGAGATGTTTTCATGAGAAAACAAAGATGATGAATTAGAGCCTTGCCATGGACAAATTATACCTTCTTTTTAGGAAAGAAAATGATCAAGTTCCACACGGTGTTCTCATAGATGAAGGCAGTAAATTGAGGGTGGATGGACACCTAAGAGGATCTGGAGCTGGCTGAGCCCTTGGACTCAGAGGACAGGTAGTGGAGCCCTGTCAAGGACATGTCACTACACAATGACTGAGTTGAGATTCAGACCTAGGCAGGATGCCCCAGAGCCTACACTTAACCACTCCCTAATTTGCCTCTAGAAAGTATAAAGAAAAAGAGGCATCAAGAAGAAAGCCTAAAGTCCTCTGATTCCACAACTCATGGACAACAACGGTCATCATTTTGGTAAACATATTTCCAGACCCTTTTTGATCCAAAGCTTACCTGCAGCTGATCTAAGTTTTCCTTCCTCTTCAATATTTTGGAAAAGCTTCAGAAGGCTAGGTGTTAACGCTTCTCTAAATGTTTGGTGGCATTCATCTGTGAAGCTGTCTGGCCATGGACTTTTGCTTGTTGGGAGTTTTTAAATTACTGATTCAATTTCAGTACCTATAACTGGTCTGTTCGTATTTCCTATTTCTTCCTGGTTCAGTCTTGGGAGATTGTACCTTTCTAAGAATTTGTCCATTTCTTCTAGATTGTCCATTTTATCGGCATATAGTTTCTCATAATTGTCTCTTATGGTCCTTTGTATTTCTGTGGTGCAGCTGATCTAATTTTTGGCAGAATGTCTTGTGATGCTGTTGGAACATGAGGAACCACTGCAAGGCCATTTCTCACTTGCCTACATCTCTTTCCGGAAGGGTACCATGAGACTGTTTCTCATCATTTCTTAGGTTCTGAGGAGGTATGAGGTTTTTCTGCCTTACCCTCTGCAATGCAATTATGATGCTAACCACCCAGAGTTAGGTCAAATTCCACAGGTTAAGAACACAGTCCCCACAAGACTGTTCTCACTTCAGACACTAGCCATTAGCTCAGGGATTCTCAGCCATCCACACTTCTGACCAACTAACTACAAATTCATGTGTTGCCATTGTCCCCTCAAGTTTGGTAATTCACTAGCACAACTCACAGAACTCAGGAAAGCACTAGACTTATGATTACAGTTTTATTATAAAGGATAAATCAGGACCAGCAAACTGAAGAGACACAAAAGGCAAGTTCTGGGAAGGTCCCAAATATGAAGCTTCCATATCTTTAGGCTGTGTAACCCTCCCACACATCCATGTATGATTACCAATAGGAAAGCTCACCTAAGCCCCACCTAAGTTTTTATTGGGGTTTCTTTATGCAGGAAGGATTGATTTACTTACTAGCCAAATGGTTGACTCAATCTCTAGTCCCACTATCCTTCCCAGAGGTTGGGGCTGATATTACCTGGCTCAAAGCCCCAGTACTCTACTTAGTGGTTGGTTTTTCTGGCATGACTAGCCCCCATCCTGAGTCATCTCATTAGCAAAAAAAACCCAGGTAAGGTCGAAGGTACCCTCCATGAATAACAGACAATGGTCCCTGGGGAAATTCCAAGGATTTAGCGGTTACCTCCTAGGAACCAGGAATATATGTCAGCTGTAGTCTTTATTACATAATGCCACCCGTCCTTAGCACACCACTGCAGGCTATAAAGCTACTTAGCAGCAGCATGTAATCAGCTCCTCAGCAACAAGGTATCCCATAACTTACGTTGCATTGTCATCCAGTCCCTTTTGTTTCTGTGTTGTCCTCTGGGGCCAGGGACATCAGGACCTGGCACCTTTGCTGTTCTTGCTTTTGCTATCTGTATAAGTAATCAACTATCTGAATTTTAAAAGGGCTTGTTGTTTCTTTACGAGCCAAATATGTTAGCCTTGCTTAACGTATCATGTATCGAGATAAGAAAATCCCAAGAGGACACGTATGGGGAATTAAGGTGTTTAATTTGCTACAGCCATTTTGATTTTTAAGGACATTACAATGGAGCTGTTCAGTAGGCTGGATGTGAGATCAGAGCATGGAGGGTAGAGGAGAAAGTAGGCTGTGCAATGCCAATGACTGACACCAGAGAAGAGGATGAGTTCTCTGAAGGAGACAGCTAATGGGAAGGATGACTTTGATATGAGCTCAGGCTTAAGTAGTCATGAGATCTTTGAATAAAAGAATAACTTTAAGGGTCTTATATCCAATCTCTTACTTGATACAAGCATCTCTTCTACATCATCCCAACAATTGGTCATATAGCCAGTTTATACTTTAATAGACATAATGAGGAAGCAATAGGCCAGTTATTCTTAGGGCAACTAATTCTACTGATGTAGATCTGATTATTGTTGCATTCTTTCTCATATTGAGCTGACACTTGCCTTTTAATAAATTTTACCCTTGATCCTTTACTATCTCATGGAACACATATTCACACAATTACGTATTCTTTGGGACAGACATGCTGTGAAGACAGCCATCATGTCTCCCCTTGGTTTTGTCTTCAGCAAGTTAAACATGTGCCTTCATTCACATCTCACATGGCCTTGTCTTGGTCTTCACCACCTTGGTTATCTTGCTGTTTCATCAGCATCTTCCTTAAAATAGAATATCCAGATATTGTTGCATCAGTGAAGAGTACAGTGAAATAACTATTTCCTATAAAATATTACTTCAATTTCTTCTCTTTCTGTAAATGTATTTTTAAACTTAGAGTCTTACTCAAAAAAGGATATGATGGAGATAGGAAAATAAAGTTTATATTACTGTCTGATCCTGTCCTCCTACAATTAAGTTTTAACATATTTGTGTGTTTTTTTAAATAATTGATTTGTATTACCAAAATAATACGTGTTTGTGGGGGAAAAAAGTCAAACAATACAAATGGTATTAGGGAAAAATTTTTTAAAATGCCCCTAATTCTCAAATTTATAATCCCACTCCTTAAAGGTAACCACAATTTAGTTTACTGTATTTACCCAGAATTGTTTTTATATTAGGCATCTTTCCTTATCAGAACTATGGATCTATCTCATTCTTTTAAAAAGCTGCATAGGATTTTATTATACTGTTATACTTTCTTTTATTTACCAGTCCCCTATTGATGGACATAGATGCTGCTTCCTCTCCTTTTTTCATTTTATAGCAATACAATCAATTTTTGTATGTGTTCCTTTGAATACTTGAGAAAGCATATGTGTAGGATAATTTCTTTGAAGTAGAACTGCTGTGTCAAAATTTACATATATCTTCAAGGGTACAGCGATTTACACTCCTGCTGGCAATGTAAGGTAGTACCACGGCCCCTTGATCAATGCTGGCTTGAACTGCAAGGTCCACTACACCAGGATTTTATAGCACTATGTAATTGGTGGTTGGTTGAATGGGAGAAGCAGGGGCAGGGACGTAAATTTATACTCCGATTTTTTTGTGTTTCCCACTGGGCTGAGAATCAGTGCCCGACCCCCATGTTGCTCAAGGACCAACTGTACTTGTTTTTCCATATGCCAAACTTTAAAATAATTGTTCATCTAACAGCTGATAAATAGAACCTGGTTTGGGCTGGATACCTTCAGTTTGCCCCCCACCCCATGCACCCTGCACTCTTCTCCCTGCCCTTTGCATAGACTACATCACTGGACTCCTGTGCCCTCTAGCTTCCCATATGTCAGGTTTAGAAGGAGGGACACCAGTAGAAGATGGGGTGGGGAAGGGAGGGACTAGGTATTATTGATGAAGTCGAGATATTTATTTCTTGTGCTCTCTCCTTGTGGGGACTCTGGGCTGGCTGTGACCCTAAAGCCAAGGATCCAGCTCCTGTCCACACAATCTTCTCTGTCTCCAGTTTCTAGCCACTGCTTTCTACTCGTCTTTCAGGCATAGAAGTGTAGTCTCCCCTGCTAAGCCAGATACTGTCCTCTCTCTTAGAGCTTCCTGTACCCTGCCCCACCTTTGTAAGTAGTATCTTTATTAAGCATGCCTCAGGGTATCTAATTTGAATGTTCTGTTTCCTGCCAGTTCTTTTTTCTGGGAGTTCAGCCAGGAGAGATTCCCCAGAATGTTCAGGAGGTATCTCTCAAGAGATGCAATCTGAGCATAGACCTGAATGACGAGGAGCAGTGTGAAGATCTTAGGCATATGTGTTCCAGGTGACAAAGGCCCTGCATTTGGAACAAGCTGATCACAGTTGAAGAGCAGCAGGAATACCAGAGTGGCCTTGGGCCATGTGGCAAATATGTGGTTTGCTAGCCCAAGAGCTATTGCCTCTTATTCCTCGCTGAGAGGGCTCTAATTTTGTTCAGGCCCAATATGAAGACTCAAGAAATGAACCACCATTACTCTAAGCAGATCATGAAACTTCTGTGCCAAAGTGTCAGTGATTCATTTAGGGATGGGCATGTCACCCAGTTCTGGCCAATGAGACATGAGAGGGAATTTTCTGGGGGCCTCTTCAGAGTTTTTCTTCCTGATAAGAAACAGGCATGAAGGAGAAAATTCCTGTTTCTTTCCCTCTCTTCCTGCTTTAGATGCTCTTTGTGAGAATATGATGCCTGGAAATGTAACAGTCTTTTAACAACCATGAGACAAAGGGCCAGTTATTAAAAAAACAACATATGAAGATTGCAAAGTGAAAGGCTGGAAACAGCCTGGACCCTAATGATACCTTGGACCTTGCAATCCAACTGTAGGGCCACCTACCTTCAGACTTCTTGTTAAGTAGGCAAATAAAAAACTTATAACTTAAGTTACCATAAGGTGGGGGTTTCTGTTTCTTGTAGTTGACACATAACTCACACTGTGGCAAGAGAGGGAGTGAGGAATGGTAACAAAGGTAAGAGAAGTGGGCAGGGGCCTACCATACAGTGCCTATTAGCCAATACATGGAGCTTGAATTTTATTCTGAGAATAGAGATTTTAGCAGATGAGCCAATCAATACAGGCATATAATACAGATAGATCGATTGATCTGTCTATCTGTCTATGTATCTATCTGTCTGTCTGTCTATTTATCTATCTATATCTATATACATATTTATCATGTATATGGTAAGAATATAATCCATTATTAGAATAACAGATACTGAGTAAAGGTAGATTTACCATTTCCATTTTAATTTTTAGAGAAATTATTATTTAGAACCAGGTAAAAAGAAATAAAATTCTCATGGATAATTCATGAACTATCTTGGCCAAAACTCCCAAATGTGAGAATCTTTATGAATGTCTGACCTCTTATGCTTGGAAGAACCCTTAACACAGTTTCTAGAAGGTGTTTGCCTGCTTTAGTCATGTCAGAGTCTTTACTAATTATGTTCTGCTTCAGAGAGTTTGCAATTGTCACCTCAAACCCTTATCTCTCTTTGAAAGAGCCCCCAGTTTTTGCCTCAGTCTTTTCTCTTTGAAAAGAAGGCAACTTCCTTTAAGCATGGCTGTCCTAAATAGCCTGGATGGTGTTTTTCTCCGAGCTGGCACCAAGCGCATCACAAAATAAGGTAGAACATTTAAAACATTTTCCTCATGGTTGTCCTGTTTCCCCATTCAGGAGAAAGATTATTGGTTACCATGGCAATCAGCTTCCACAGCATTCCATTCTAAGGAACTGCACAGGTAGAGCGAAAGCTAAACTTTGCGTTCTTGACTCTAGCTTTCTGCAGATCTGCATATTTGTCCAGCCTGTTCTCTGTAACTGCTGTTTAGAACAATCAACCAACCAAGCAAAGAAAGTGCAGTTAAGCCAGATCATTTTTTTCAAAAGCACTATCACCCCTTCGCTTCTGAATGTTTTTCAAATTTACACAGTTGTACAACGATTTTCTCACAGCACCAATGGAAAACTTTCTGGTATGTTCTTTCACATGTCTGGGATTCTATCTGTATCTCTTTATTTAGAAAACAAATAATGAATTTACAGTAAAAATCAGAGCCAGAGATAGTTCTATGAGATCGTTTCCCATGGGCTCTATATTGTATCTTTCCTGAGGATAATTCTCTAACTTCCCATCCTCCACCATTCCCAAACCCTCTGATAAATACTGCAGATACTCAGAAGACTAAAAATTGTCCTCAAGCCATTGCCTTGGAGATGCCAAACACTTATACTCCCACCCTTGAGACTGTTAACTACCCTGTTTCTGTTCAGAACATTAGTGGTAATAGTAAAAGAGAGTTTTAAACAGACCAAACAATTTACTGCCACCAGTAACTGCTAGCGTGGAGGAGATGGAATAAATTTGGAGACTCAATGGGATAAATTCTATTTCCCTACAACTCTTTTGTTTCCTTCTTTTCATTACTTTTAGTCTTTGCTGATTATTTAGTTTCTTTGTAATTATGTGGCATCAGTGAGGAATCTAGAGATTTTTACAGTATGGAGAGATATGTTTTAATCTATTATTTCTACTTATGACTTTATTTGAAGCACTGGTGATATTTTGGTATAATTAAAAAGAGGGCACATAAAAAAGGAAGTTGCTATTACCTAATGTTAAGCAATTTAAAATAATATCTGGCTTTAGCCCTCTTTCCCTAAAAGTGTTTCTATCTCCTAGATGCCTTTTCATTGAAAAGGTATTGCATGACCAATCTATGAACACCCCATTGAATATTACCATCTCCTATTAAGGGCATGGAAGTAAACTCTGTTAACTAAAACAGATGCCTTCGCCCACAGATTCTAAAATCAGTGGGTATTCATAAACCTTGCCACAAATTTTCAGAGCATAGTGGGAAAAGGGAACTGTTAAAAATTTGAAACTCTACTAAAGTACTTTCTGCCTCTTCCGGTAAAAGAAAATATATTACTTTCTAGGAAGCTCACTACTTTAAAAAACAAAGCAATCAGGATTGGAAATTCATGGCTAGCATCTGGGTTGCATCAGCTCAGTTTTAGAAGAAAAGATTTTAGATGAAAAGCCATGTAGAATGATTCTCTGACTCCTTTGAAAATTGTATTGGAATCATTTCAAGGGAAGAGAAAGGCACTTTATTATAATTTTTTTCTGAGCAGACATTCCATGATATATAAAATGTTACAAAGTTTTATTTATTCCTTGGGGTACGTGAACATATGTATTCCCTTATATACTAATCCCACATAAGCTAGAAAAAAATTGACCAATAACTGGCAGAATTTGCTAGATTAAGTGCAGAGGCTGAAATTAAATAATCACAGAAACTTTGGATAATTATATCACAGTGCACCATTCTATTTATATAGAAAAAAAAGTTGCTCTCAATTGTCAGTTGACAAAAGAGCAGTCAAGAAGAGACCATGTAGCTTTGAAAAGCAGAAATGCTAACGAAGGGTCAGCATTCTCAAAGCAGGGAGGTAGCTAACACGCTGTTTTGACAGTTGTGTAAAGATGAGGAGAAAAAATGATTGTGAACCAGAGAAAGTCATGATGAAAGGGCAGGACAAAGTGTTTGAAAATAGTGAAGTGGGAGCTTTCATTAACATGGATAGAAAGAGCAGGAAAGAGAGAAAAGTGATTTCCTTTAGATAGGAAATGGTTTGTACAGCAATTTTAGTTGAGTAATAATTTGTATTTTAATTTGCAATGGCCAAGGGATGACTTTATTTGAAGAATGATAATTTTATTGGTTTAATATTTTATACATATGTAAGAAGCTCCAATTATCTGAAATATAAATTAGTACAAGTGTCTATTAATATAATAATATATATTAGACAAATTGGCAAGCAGGGGTTTGCTTTTGATCAACCTTTGTTATAACCTTAATAAAAACTATTAATACTTCAAACTGTAAGCAAGATCATGATTTTATAATGTGAAGATAACAGAAAGTCTGATTTAGTTGCAATTTGGCTGATTTCCTTTAGTCTTGGGATCCTAACTTTATCATGAAAGTGTAAATGCAGAAAGCAGTAAAAACAATGTTTCTTAATTAGGACTCATGTGAGTAGTTTAATACTAAAAATGTTTTTTTAAAAAACTACACGTGGTATAAATTCTGTAGAGTTTTCACTTCCTTTATTTAAACTGCATTGATATCTATTTATAGCTCTCCTAACAATTACAGTATAGGTTGACAATCCTATGTCCTGGATTTTCCAGGTCATTTCAGATTCCAAATATTTTGTCTATTGTTACATGATGTGTTTGGATTTCAGTTTGGAAAACATGGTCACTGAATTTATAGACTAACTCTGAAATAGCAATAGCCTTTGGCATTTTGTAGTAGTTCTATTTCTGGGCCATGATTATCAAGTTAAATCAGATCAAATCAAAGTTCATTATTTGAGTCTACCTAATAATAAACTATGAAATAATGAGGACATTTAAAAAACTTTGTAGTAACTGGCAATTTGAAGAGCATTCATAGTATGACTTACAGACACACACACACACACAAAACCGTATCTAGTAAACCTATAGATAGACGGCTACCCCTCCCTGCCATATAGGAAATGAGTAACAATATACGTAAGAGATACTGTGTTATATGTTATACAGTCAAAACTAAGGAAGACAAAAATAGTCTTAATGCTCTTGTATTAATATTAAGAAAAAGAATTTGGTAGTCATTCTTATTTTCAATTTCCATAGACTGGAATTCATAGTCTTGATAAACCAGAAGTGAGAGGAGGATACCCTGGGATTTGCTGTGCATATGACGATAACTATGGGGGATCTAAGTCAAGACTGACTCATTATCCCACGCCAAAACATGCTGTTTTGCAACTGAAAACATTTAGATCATTTGATACCCACCATTACTATCCTTTATGTCATTATAACATTGCTCATGGCTTCACTTGAAATTCATGATTTAGGTGCCACACACCAAAAAAAAGTTTTAGCGACTACTAAGTGCAGAATGGCATTTAATAACTTTCAAAAATTAAGGTGATTTTCCCCTCGTCTTGTTGGAAACATATCTACCACTGTGATCAGTCTCTCCTCCCACATTTCCGCGCTAGTGGGGACTTGAGAAGCCCGGGAAAGCTGCTGCAACAGGGGTGGGAGTGGGAGATAGGATATCACCCGCTTGACACTTCGGCACTGTTGCTATGAATGATTCACTTGTGTTTGGCACATTTGTTGCAAGGAAATCTCCTCCTGCCGCTCCTCTCGGGCTGTCTCCTGCGCTTTGGCCTTTAAGGAGAAGCGAGAGCAGGTGGGCACAGAGGAGCTCGCCGAGTCCTCCTCCCCCTACTCCTTCCCTAATTTAGCAGTACTTCCGGCCGCGTGACATCATCCCCCGCACCCCGGTGACGTGAACGGCGGGTGACGTGTGTGCGGAGAGGAGCGCGCTGACGTTGCTATTTAAAGGTCCTCCTGCGGGGAGGATGGAGACACAGCGGGAGCACCTGGAGTGGGGCGCGGAGGAGGCTGTGGCGGCCGGGAGCGGGGCCAGGAGCCAGCAGAGGAGCAGAGCGCACGGCCTGCCCGCCGCCGGCCACTAGGGGAGGGGGGAAAGACAGGAAGGACGGACCGCCGGACCCGCCGGCCGGCCTAGCTCCCCACGAGGGCCAGCTCGACCCCCGACCACCAGCCTCCCCGCCGCCCTCTCGGCTGCCGCCTCCTCCCGCTGTCTGCAGGGCCCCATCGGGCCCTCGGGACCGGCCCGCGCCCCAGCCCCCGGCGCCCGGCCGCGTCCCCGCGGCAGCAGCCGCCTCACGCCCCCTCCCGTGAGCAGGGGGAGGGACCGCTCTGCTCCCCGTTCTCCCCGCCCCCTCCCCCGCCCCCCGCAGCCCACTCTGCTGCCGCGCTTGCCTCTCACGGGCGGCGCTGACCCGGGAAGCGGCGCCCTCCGCTCTGCTAGCGGCCGGTGGAGGCGGAGGCAGCGGCGGGCTTCGGGCCGCCCCGGCCGGCGCTGCTCTGCCGAGTGGGAGCTGGAGGCCGGCGGAGGCGGGCGGTGATGGAAGTGTGAGGAGGAGGCGGCGGGGCCCGGGGACTGTGAGGCGGCGCGTGGCGGCGGCGCGGAGCGGGAGAGGCGAGGAGCAGGGGTGGGGGCACTGGAGCAGCGGCTCTTCCGCGGCTTCGAGCCCCGTTCCCCTGCCCCTGACGCGGGATTAGCCGCCCGCCTTGCCTCGAGCGGGCGCCCGTCGACCCTTGATTCCCGTCCTCTGCCGCTGCTCGGCTGGCTCCGGAGCTAGGGGCAGCGTGGGGCTCGGTTCTCTGATTCATTCATTCGCCGCCGCCGGGAGCCTCAGACCTGCGGTGCTCCGAAGAGCGGAGGGAAGAGGGACAGCTGCGAATGAAGGGCCGTGCGCGAGCCGGGCTCCATTGTGCTCGGCGGCGGGGGGCGGGCAGGGGCTGAGGGAGGTGGGATCCGGCCCCCTCCCCCTGCTCCCTGGCGTGCGCTGCGCCCCCAGCCTGCTGCCAGCCTGGAAATGGCTCCGTGTATTCTCTTTGGGAGAATGAATCGATCCTGCCCAGCCTGCTCTTCCTCCTCCCCGCCTCCTCTCTGCTCCCTGTCTTAGGAGGGGAAAAAAAATTAAAAGACAGATTCCCATGTGGAGTGCCGTGCACGTCGCGAGCTGCCGGGTTTGCACTTCGAGGAGATTTTTCTACATAGCTTTTTCTAATGTAAGCGCAGGGAAGCACTGGCAGTACTGCTTTTAGGATTTTTCTTTTCTCGCAGGGATCTGTCAAGTGCTCGTCGCATTGGGTTGCACGCTCCACCCCCGGGGACCTGGTGTGGTGGAGAAATTTGAACCTGCAGCCTTAGTAGCACCGAAGAGGCCGAGTTACCTGGCTCTCCCTGAGTGTCGAGAAGGACATGAGCGAAATGACCACCGAACTCATTTTTTATAGGACTCGGTGAAGCTGGATTCTGCGTTTCCCGGCACGTAGACTCATTTTGTGGAATAGAGTCGACCGCTATCTCCTCCGCGCAGCATTTTCACCCTAATAAGCAAATGCCACCTCTGCTTGAACATTTTGGTGTTTACCAGAGAGAAATCATTTTAACTAAGGGAACTAACTGAATTTTCAGCATCACTGAAATACCTCCAGAAAAGGATCTCGGGAGGTGGAAAAGCAACTGCGAAATAGCAGACGGGGAAATTCCTTTGGAAGTTATTCCGTAGCATAAGAGCAGAAACTTCAGAGCAAGTTTTCATTGGGCAAAATGGGGTAAGGATTTTTGTGCTTAACACCTCTTACAGTCTGTTTATGTATGTATGTTACTGAGCGGTGGTGGTGAATTGTCTGTGTTTTATGTTTTCAAACAATTTTGCCACCTTGCTAAGCTGGTCGTACTTTAAAAATATAGGTGAGATGTGTTAACCTTTTGACAAGTTATTTTTGTAGAGTGACGCCGGAGGCCATAATTAAGGAACATGCGTATATTGCTTGTAATGAGAATATAGTTTTACTAGCAGTATTTAAGAAGACAATACATTCTGCCCTTTCCAGGTCAAAGTGCTGCATCAGCGTGTAGTGAAAGTCATGTTGTCTTAGGTTTTGTTGTTCGTGTCTTTCAAAGAGAAGTCCTCCATTCTCTCAGTACTTTGAGAATAATCAGGTGCACAAAGGAACATTTGTAAAGTAGTGAGTGGTTAGACTACAGTCCTTGAAAATGAGCCAATGTAAATTGTTGCCCTCACTGTGCCCTCTGTTTTGCCCTTGAATAGCCAAACCTGAAATCTATAAAATTGATTAATTGGAGGCATTATAGCAAACATCTGGAAGTCTTACTAATGAGGGCTCTACAGTGCCCCGCACTTCGTTGAAGATCAGAGCCTAAATAGGAAAAAGCTTTTTGTTGAATGAACTCGTTCACTTATTCTGTTTTTTTTTTGTTTTTATGATAAAGTCTTTCGTTTGTGTTAACAATGTCAAATCTACAGCTTCTTTCAGATTCATGGTCAATCAAGAGTGCATTTTCCAACCTTTTGTTAACTCTTCACACAGTAACTTGATAAAATGCTACTGATTCTTCCTAATTTAAGCCAGGAATCCATAATAGATTAATGGAGCAATGATGTCGTTTCATTGATGGATTGTCAATGTTTTTTGTCAAAGAGGAACTTCTAGAATTTTCTTTGTCTCTTGGTGGTTGAATAAATACCTGTAAAGTGTAATTAAGGGACAGAGGTTGAAAGGATAGACACTGAAATTCATTGTGACAGTTTAGGGGTGTGCACACCTAAACTTTTCTTGAAACGTTCGGAGGAAAGTTGTTAATAGTACTGCCCTTTTTGTTGGAGGTAGAATTTGAAGTTTATTAACTTGAACAAGTGTGAAAATGTAGAACGTACATTGTAGGAGTCCTTCATCGAATTGATGAGAAGGAGCGGTACTTGTTTGTAAAGCTTAAAGGACAAAGTGATGAGAATATATATAACGAATAATTTGCTGGTACTGCTAAGAGCAATTAAAATACCTCATTCTATTTCTAGTGCTGCTATTAGTAGCGTGGTGATCTGAGGCAAATTGCTTGACCTTTGTGGACTCTATCTGTAAAATGAAAGTCTTAGGTGAGTTCTAAAATTTTTTCCAGTCTGTAAAAGTGAATTACTTCTTTTTCTCCTCCTCCTGTTTTCATGATTGCTGGTTGATTTCTTGAAGTAAATCTCTCAGATGGAGAGATTGTCTTCTCTAAGTAGTTTCTAAGTGTGTAGGCTGGAAAATTATGGCATTTGGAAATATTTTGAATGAATTGTACCAGTTTTAATTAGAGAAAATACTGAAAAAGACTACCATTCAAAACCTTTGAAATATGGCTTCCCTTGAGAGTCTGCAGCTCTTCTGTTTAAAACGTGTCAGAGAAAAAAATCAAGTGGCAATTTTTCATGTTAAAGGCTGCGTTCTCTCTACTCTGTGAACTGGTAGCATCATGAAAGAAAACTGATTTTCCACAACCTTTAAGCTGTATGACTGTTCGTCGTTTTACCAAGAGCAGCTTGGGAAGAACTTAATATGCATGGGACTGATATTTAATGCATGAAAATAAGCCCCCTGACACAGCACACCTTTTAGATACTTCAGTGTAAATGTGTTGATAAACTAATTTATTTGTCCTTAATAAAGTCTTAAAGGTGGGCTGCAGAGGCAAAGGAGCAAATGTTCATGGCACAATTTTTCTACAAGTCTGTCTTTGGGGCTAGGACTCCTTCTCCTTGATAGTGACTTGTTTCATCTGAGTTGTCAAGAGAGGATGGGCAGGTGGAAGTGGAAGAGGACAGCATACAGAGAAGGCATTGTGGAAATTCACACACTTGATAGGTGTTTGTACCTGATAAGTGCGGAATAAGCAAGCCTCTTGTACCTACTTACGGGAAACAGAGCTTTAAATGGTCCTTAAAGTTTTACCCAGGCAATCCTAAATTACCTTACTCTGACCAGTATGTAAAATTTAATGTGGGTGAAGTTTCACATTTTATGAATATATTTTTGACTGATTTTAGGTTTTAATCAGAATTTATCTTTGCCTTAATTATGGATATAATTGCAAGTCCGGGGCAAAGTTGCAGCAAAAGGAATTTTTTTTCAAAGAAAATAAGTGATTAGTTCAGGCAGAAAACAAATCTAAGGTTCCTGTAATAGTAGTTTATAAACTGTGGTGGGAGTGGAAAAGAACAGCTGAAACTGACAGTTGGCAGAGTCTATCAAAGTATCTTGGATGCAGCCTGAACTGCATTTATTTTATTTTTTTTTAAATTTTTTGGGGGGTAAGTAATTAGGTTTATTTATTTACTGATGGAGGTACTGGGTATCAAACCCAGGACCTCGTGAATGCTAAGCATGCGCTCTACCACTGAGCTATTCCCTGCCCCCGAACTATTTTTAATTACAGTGGAGGCAGTGGAAGTATTGATTTGTGAAACTGGTGTATCAGACCCCCCTAAAAATGAGAGCATTCATATATGTAAGGTTAAAGTCTAGGAAAAGCTTCCAAGCCTCAGCGAGGAGTCTCTGTTAAGGTTTGACCCCAGTCCTCTAAGTACTATCTCCTAATGAGAGCAGTGAGTCAGGAGCTATTTTGAAATGATTAGAGTAGGCAACAGAAATCACATAACTTCAAGGAGGTATTTCATGCTACTGTTTGTTTTGCTTAGCTCATATTGGCAACTTAGTGCCCTCAACAAGGGAATAGAAAATATCCCCTCCCCCTTCTCATTAAGAGTTATTTTTCAGCTGTGATTTTTTCCTGCTACTGGTTTTGATAATGCTGTTTCTGATTTATCTCACCTGCCTGTGGGTGCCTCTGGAAACCCTCTTCTCCACCTTTCCCCAGATAACTTCCTGAAGTGTGGAAGTGGGTGCTGCTACATTGCAACCTGAACCAGTCCCTTCTGGGAGTGGAAGCTGACACCTCTTTCTGCCTCAGGCTACTGTCCGGGGACTTTAGCTAAAATGCGGAAATCTTGATCTAGCACTGCAACCTGAATGGGCTTTGTCACAAAGGCACCCACCAGGTCATTTCTAACATCAGAGAAGTTAGATAGACGTCTTAATTCTTCATTTGTTCATTTTACCGATTTTGAACCTCTCCCCTGTGGCGTGTCCAGCAGCTCAGTGCTTCTGATACAGAGACTAGTAAAAGGTGCTGCTTCCCTTAGGGAGTTTATAGTTTAGAAGTTGGGAAGACAGTCAAGCCTAAAATTACGAAGTACAGTGAAATGTCTAAGGGACTGTAATGTAGGCATCACAGAGGGACAAAGAGTGTGTGTGTGTATGTGTGATATTGGCTGCTGAGGGAGGGATAAAAAAGCTTTTGTGGAGGCGGTAATTGGTATTAAATAATGGAAGATGGGTACAGGTGGGCCTTGTAGACAAATGAGAGAGCATTCAAGGCAGAGGTAACAGTGTGATTGACAGCACTTAGACAAGGAACTGTAAAAAAGTTTGGCATGATGGACTTGGCTTTATGGAGTCTGAACAAGAGATGGGCCTAGAGCCTTATGCAGGGAGCAGGTTAGAGGGCCTTGAGGAACAAACAAAGCTGGTGTATTTCAAGCTTTTTTTTTTTTAAGCAGTGATCCATTATAGTAAGATAGATATTTTTATTTCACAACTTAGTGCACACATATATAAATGATAAAAACGTCACAAAATAATATCCTTTGTATGAGGTACTCTGATATTTTCTATTCTCTTCTATTTTTAAGAGTGATGGCTGGGACCCAATACATTGATTTAACAACCCAGTAATTTGAAAAACACTACTCTTAGCTGTGGGAGCCACTGAAGTGTTTTAAGCAAAACAGTTACATGAAGGATCAGGGAAGTAGCATGAGAAAAGAGTTTTAAATATTTAAATTTTGGTTGTGTATGTTGCATCCTGTGGAAACACCAAGCCAGAACAGTGAACCATGGCTGGATAGGGGAAGTGGACAGCTGGGCAGGCCCTGGAAGACTCCATGGTTAGGGGAAAGGAAGAATGGTGTTGAGTTGTGTGTGGCTGTCTGAGTGGGACATTCTCAGAATCAGGGCATTTTGTGTGGAGAGGTAAAAATGTGGGAAACAGCATGCAGTGTTCTAGCAGCAGTGTTCTAGCAGAACCACTCTCTCAGATGGGCCATGAAATAGTGAATTTGGGAGTTGAAAAAGTACTTTCTAGCTGGCATACAAACTGAATGGTAAGAGTGAGAACATGTTTGAAATTACCCCAAGAAGTAATTAAAGGGTATCTGGAAGAACAGGAGAAGGAATAGATAGATCGATCGATTGATCTGAAGCACTATGCTGTACACCAGAAACTAATACAGCACTGTAAATCAACTGTACTTTTATAATAAAATAGTGATTAGGGGTAGCATATTAGGATGTGATTATGTAATTCTTAAAAACAAACAGTAAGGACCTACTGTATGGCACAGGGAACTATAGTCAATATCTTGTAATAACCTACAATTGAAAAGACTCTGAAAAGGAATATATATATATGTACACACATATATGTATAATTGAATCACTTTGCTGTACACCTAAAACTAACACAACATTGTAAATCAACTATACTTCAACTAAAAAAAAGAATCCAAAACACCACACACACAGAAAAAGATGTCATTTTGATTGGTAACATTATGTGGAAATCAATCCTTTTTAAAAAATCATTATTGATTCTGTTTTTATTTCTTTCACTTATAGTTTTCCTTATTTTGTTTTCTTGGCTCTAGAATAGAATTACTGAACTTTCACAATAAACTTGCAGACCTATCATGAGCAAATAAATAGACACACTAAAAAATCCTTTTCAAAATATAAATACATAAAGGATGCATTTAGGGAAATCTCTTAATTTTGGTTCGGTACACTAATTTGTTTAATAATTTTGAAGTGGAGTTGCAGTATAAACCTGACTGTTGTGACTTCTCTTTTTGGAGATTAGAGAATCATGAAAGTGATCTAGGATAGTTACCTAATCTTATTTATGGCAGTTAAGGGACTGACGAAAGTGTCTTTATACATAGTTTGTAAATTCAGTTTAGTTTCAAGTGATTAAGTGTCTCAGATGAAAAGGTGGTTAAATTTCAAAGGTACACCCTCCCTACTGCCATGTGTTCGTTTTTCTTCCCCCAGATCTCTGGTGTTTAGCTGAAATATTTATTTTTAGTTACTCAATTGTTTTGTTATTTAAGAGTAATCTGACTCACTGGATGGAAGAGTAGGGAAACTGAGTTCCAAATATTTAAATATTTCCTGATACAATTTTTAAATGACTGAATATAAGACATTTTAAATAGCTTTATTTCTCAACTGTTTAGTTGAGTAGAATGTGCAGTTTCTTGTTTGTGTATTTGACCTGTGACTTACACAATAAAGAGTGACCATATAGTTTATGAGATTCATTATCTTTGTGGAATAAATCAAGATTTTCCTAGAGATCAGAAAGACTTCTCTGTTAAGGTTTGAAAAGTTGAGTGCTTTTTGAGACAATGTAAGGTTTTAGGTTCATTAAGTATCTTCATTTCAAAAGACTCTCCATGTGATTAGCAGTATTTATTTATGTACATTTTAACCCATGTACAAGAATTGAGATAAACTTTTGAAATCTTACTGAATGGGCATTGCAAGAGTAGGTAAAACTTTTTGAAGGCTTATCATTCAGTGGTCGTCAACATGTGAATAAAATCATGTTGTTAGTCTGACTTTCAGGTAAAAAAAAAATCTTAATTTTTACAACATAACCTTCTGTATACTGTAAAATTAGGATATCCATTATCACTGCTAAAAGAGGCAGACTGTTCAGTGAACTTGTGCTCTTAATTGTAGCTTGATTCTCCTTCATCTGTCATTTAAGTCTAATGCGTTGGTCATTTCTGTGCTCTCTAATAAAATATCTGACAAAAAAGATGAAATTGTTTAGAATCAACACTGCTTGTTTTAAGCAACATTTTTTAGGGAAGAGGCTGAAATTAATCATATGTATGTATTATCTTTTTTGTGCTTTGTTTTTACCTTCCACTTATATTTTGTTTATTTCTCAAATTGTTTTTAAAAGTTTTTTTTTTTTGCTGGAAGCATTTTTTTTTATTTAATCAGATTTATTCACCATTAAGTAAACTATGTGTCACCAACCTTGTCCTGCAAAGAGTTCATATTTACCACAAATGGTGAGTAAGCTCAGTTATTACTCAACTGGGGGCATCTCTCATTTACATGGAGTTCAACTTTTTTTCTAACTTAATTAAAAGGTTTTTAAAAATCTCACTTTTCTGGTAAGTATAATTTAGAATTACTTTTACAGGGGCAAAACTAAATTACTATCTAGTGAGCCTGCAAAGGGGAAAAAGAACAACAAACCATTCCTTCTTAGGTTTTTTTTCCCCCCAATAATTAATTGGGAACCCAGTATGGCTCTTGTGTAGCTAACAGAATTTTAAATATGTAAAATGAATATATGACTTATTTAAGAGCAGAATTTCATTTACACATAACTTTTTTTTTCTGTTGTAAGGTAGAATACTGGAAGAAGGCAAAAATGCATTGTTTTCTTTTTTTTTGTATCAGGATATAAAATTATTTATAAAATCCAAAAAATTAGCAGTCTAGTCAGTATTTGCTCTTCATAGTACAGTTTACCTTAGCACTTTCTCTAGCTTTTGAAAAATCACTTTAATCCCTTAGCACCTAATAGTAGTTTTTTTTGTTTTGTTTTTTGTTTTGTTTTTGCTTTGCTTTATGGACCTTTTCTTTTAATGTTCTCCCATAAAACATGAAGCATTTCCATGTTATCTTTGAAAAGGTTTGGCACCAGTTCCTCAAGGCAGAGCCATTTCAAGAATTGACGGCTTTTTGTAAAATTACCAAACGAGAGTTAGACCGAAATTAAACACAAACAAAAAACTGTGCTGGGGGATCACAGATCCCAAAGCAGCTATCATTTCTTTCTAAGGCCATTTTAAGTCATGTTTTTCATGTCATATCTATTGGCACATCTGGATCCACGTGTGCACATGCCTGCAGGTCCAGAGGGCTGTAGAAGAGAGTATGCTTGACCTCCAGCCCACCCACAGGAGGGCTTGCTCCTAATTTGTCCCTGTCCTTAGTAGGGGGGCCATAACAGACACAGAGCCACAGCCTTGGAATGGATCTTGGTGGGTACTATACATAGAGGTTCCTAACCACCTAGTTCTTAGCAGAGCACATGTGTGCAGCATAAGTTGAAAGAATCTGGGGAATTAGACCTCATTTGCAGTGTACAGAAAATCGTGATTCCTAGCAATTGGGTAGAAGTTGGTGTACCAATTATTTTTCTGATAATTTTTCTTGATAAATTGTTGGATCCTTTCACCTTTACATTTAAGCATGTCTCGATCTGAAAGTGTTGGCTTCCTTCTGTTTCATTTAAGAAATTTAAGAGGATTATTCTGAATAAGACTTTTTTGTGTGTGAGTTGGAATTTTCTGCCCTAGTTACTTTCAGTTTCCCCCATTAGACTCTTAATAACAGTCTCTAGGAAATTATCTTAAGTGGATTTGACTATCAGAGAGCTCGAAGTCCTCACATTAGAAAATTTCTGTCAGCCAGTGTTCCTTCATGGAAGGTAAGTCTGAACATGAGTAAACTTATATGGGACAATTATTTTGAACCAGCTATAATGTTTGAGTGTGCTTAGCCTATCCCTTTACCTTTCTGTGCTGCTTTTTTGCTTATTTGGTTTGTAAAACTACTGTTTGCTGTCCTACTCTGTAGTCATGAATCTCTGTCATGTGGCTTTTAACATTAAAATTCATTACTTTGCTTAATCACCCTGCCAGCTCCCAAGATGTTTATGGAATGAGGATTCCACCTACTCTTGTTTACTCAGTATTGCCAGGGATCTGTGTACATTCAGCTGAATGGGAAGACTCCCAAATCACCCTTAAACTCATCTTTCTTGAGGTTCTGTTGATTAAAAAGAATAAGTTTTAGATCTTGCAGGATGACTTTTTCCCTACTTAACTGATAATGTATAGAATTTTAGTTTTCTATTTTCATTGTTGCTTTCATTGATTATTAAATGCTAAATTGATATTTAGCATTTAATAATGGCTATGCCTGTATTCATGTGGGGGGAAATAAGACATTAGTGACAGTATTTCTATTTAATTTCACTTGGTGGCATATTAGTATATTTGAAGTAATTAGCATCATGATCTGTGAGTAAATTATAGGCTAGTCATATTGTAGGAAGCTACCCTGAAAAATATTTTCAAAGATGGTGCAGTGGTCAGTTAGAAACCAGGATACAAAATTGTATATTCTCAACTATATAAAACACATTCTGCATAAGCATAAAAAGATTTGAAGGAAATTCCTGAAAGTGCTACCATGCTTATTTCTGGAAGGTATGACTGTGAAATTCTGTTTTTTTTGAGTCTTTCTGAATCTTTAAGTTTCTCTATGATGAATATATTAAGTTTTAAAACTTGGGTTTTAAGGGTGAGGGTATAAAAAAAAAGCTAATACCCACAATACCAAGTTAACAGATCAATCACCGTTCCTACATATAGATACTTAACGTGTTTGTATCAATTTTAGCTTGCTTATCTCAAATTTTATTTTTCTTTTCAAAACTGGCTTAAAAAAGTAGTTGCTCTAATGACAGCAAAAATGGTTTCTTGTTTAAATGTAAGGGTTAGTTCTGCTGTCAGCTATCAGAGTGTTGGCACTAATCCCCACTTTTTATGCAGGAAGAGCCAAAACTCAAAGGGAAAATGTGACTTAGGGGAGGTTATGCAGCTATCAAGTGGCTGAGCATGTACTGGGTCCCTCCAGCTCCTCGGGGCTCTTACCATTAGGTCAGGGGATCCTAAAGGGATGCTCACATACACAGAGACTCAATTAGAGAGGGGCTCTTACCCTCATAGTTAAAAAACAAATTCTAATTTAGTGTAAGCTTAGTATCTTGGTAGTGAGTTTTAATTAAATGTATTTTGTTTTCCATTTAGATGGTACTGAAACAAACTGCATTCTAATTTTAGTGTAATCAAATCTCTGTTCAGTGCCTTCTATTTTGAATTCTCATAAATGGTTTGAAATGTTATTACATGTGTTTGGTGTAGAATTTCCAAAGTTGATTCTAAATTGTAGATTCCATCAGTCAAAGCCCTGTTAAGTGCCCTTGTCGTTATTGGACACATGGGCTTAAGGAATACGTAAGTAGAGTCTCCTTCTCTGAAGACTTCAGAACAGAAAAAGAAAACTTGAGATGTTGTCTTGAAACACTTTTCTTAGGACTTAATGCTGGAGCAGGAGACACACAAGTGGAAGGATCACTTGTAGCATATTGTACAATTTCTGCATCATCATGAGATAGCTGTAAGTTACTGGAATTTGTAAGAGAAGGCTGGGCCATATTGTATCCAGATTTAAAATTGTTATTCTTTCTGAATCATTTTTCTCAGAGATCCCAAACTAATGCTGTCATTGGCTGGGTAGAAAAATGTGTCTAATGTGGAAGTCAATGAGGATGGTGGGGACTGTGGAAAAGTGAAGAGAACATGTCTTGCCTAAAGGCGTTCATATCCGATGTGTTCTAAAAACCCTCTGGTGAAAGAAACACACCTGAAGCCCGATCCCTTATTTGTTTAGCAAACATATTGTGAGCTCCTACTATGTGCCAGTCACTGTGGTATTTTAATCTAGGTGGGATACAGTATGTTTGGAAATGCTTTAACTCTTGACTCAGGAAGGAAGACCAGAGCATAACAGAGCAGTGGCATTATCACTAGGTTAGTGGCTCTCAATTTTGAACTTGCATCAGAATCACTTAGAGAGCTTGTTAAAAATATAGATTGCTGGGCTTCAACCTGAGTTTTTGATTCAGTAGTTCTGGGAGTGGAGCCCTTGAATTTGCTGTTCTAACAAATTCCCAAGTGATGCTCATGTTGCTTATCCAAGGACTTTACTTAGAGAGTCATTGGATTTGGAAAATGAAGCTTACACATGAAAAACTTTTGTCCATTCAGAAGCTTCAAGGATTCTTGAAGCCTTTTTTTTTTTCTCTGCTCGCAAATTGCGAAAAATTATGATTTTGAACTGTGGGGGAAAAACCCTGTTTGAGCCTTGTATCTATTTTTCATAAGCTAAAAGATCCAGGGCAACTTGAAACTGATCTCTATCTCTTTAAACCTGATTACTTCCAGCAGTACTTACCAGTTACACTCATTTCTTCAGAGTGACTTCTGCTTTCTGGCATTTCTGAATATATTATTTTTGAAACTACCTGAAACTGCTTTGACTCCTGAAGTTTTATGCTTTTGGAGGAAGTATGATTTCTTTCTAAGTTGTTTATCCTGTTTAGCTATCCTTAAGTTTGCCTACATGCCATAGTATTAGTTTTCTATTGCTGTGTGACAAATCATCACAATTTTAGGGGCTTGAAAACAACACCCATTTATCTAAGTTTCTGTGAGTCAGGAATCTGGGCACTCTAACAGGGTCTTCTGCTCAGGGTCTCACAAGGCAGTAGTCAGGGTGGCAGCTGGGACTCAAGTCTTATCCGTGGATCAGCATCTTCTCAAAAGCTTATGTGGTTGTTGGCTGAATTCATTTCCTTGCAGTTATAGAACTCAACGAGGCTATGTCTTCAAAGCTAGCAGGAGGAGCCCCTCTCTGGTGCTTTGTCATCTTTTAAGGACTCCTCTAAATAAGTCAGAGCCACCCAGGATAACTCCCTTTGTAATTAATTGAAAGTCAACTGATGAGTGATCTAATCACCTGTGTCATATCCCGTCCTGTTGAACCTTACTACCCACACTCAGGGTGAAAGTTTTATGCAGAAAATGTCCACCAGAGGCAGTAATCTCAGGGTTGTCTTAGAATTCTGCCTGCTACACTGCATCAAATACCTATGGATATTTTTATTTTCTTGGTAGCTTTTAAAACTCTATAGCCCTCTGCATTCCTGCTCCTATATGGACTGGTTACTCTTTATGCAGATTATGTGGTTCTCATACTAGACTTTCCCTTAAGTTTTTTTGGCAGGGTGAGGTGGGGTGGAGGACAACATATTTCTGTTTCCTGGACACTGTGTTTTCTTTTTTTCTTTCTTGGTTTATCCCTTTGTTTTGCTGAAGCTCCTTTTCATGTAGTTACCTGAAAATGACTAGGTAGGAGAGAACTTTTTTGAGGCATATGTGAAAGTGCCCTTCCCCTGGATCTCTAGACAGGAAATAATTTTCTCTCATTATTGTGAAGGCACTGATCTGTTGTTTTCTAGTTTCCAGTTTTCTTGTTGAGGCCGGCTTGTTTCTGATTCCTATTCCTTCATGTGTTACTTTTTCCCCTACTTTGGAAGGTCTTAGGATTTTCTTTTTCCTTTCTTTCTTTTTTTCCCTGCTTTTCAAAAATTTCATGATATGGTATGGGGATTTTTGTTTGTATGTTTTATTTTGTTGTGTTTTTTACCACTTTTTTTTTAAATCACTGATGGACCCTTTCAATCTGTCAGCTTCTCTAAATTTGGAAGATTTTCTTCTTTTTTAAAAAATGGTTTCTTACACATTTTCTCTCTTTATGAACTGTTAATTGGATGGTAACCTTTTTGCCTTATCTGCCAGTTTTTTTTCTTCCTTTTATTCTGCCTTCTAAGGCAATTTTCTTGACTTGATCTTCTAAAACTTCTATTGGATTTTTAATTTTCCCATAATTTCCCATAATTTAATTTCCCATAATTTCCCACTTCTTTCTCAGTATGTCATCAATTTGAGGACATTTATCATGTTTTGAGTTCTGTTTTCTATTCCCTAAATGTTCTTTGTGTTCCCTTTTCATTTGTTTAGTTTCTTCTTTCATGTTGGAAACTTTCCTGGAATATCTGGTGATTCTCAGCTGTGTATAAGAGTGAGACACTAAAAATCCAGTTAGAAGCTCTGTGTGACTCAGTGAGGCCTGTCATTGATGAGGTTCATGTTAGGCATTTAGGTGGGGAACAGCCTTTTTCTTGGGGTGTTTCCAGGTGTCAGTAAGTAGGGATCTATTCTCTGAGATTGTAGGTCTTCTCTCTGAGGCTGTCCAATTTCTCTAGAGAACAGTCTTCCAGTATGTATATTTCTTGGCATTCTGAGAACAAGGTAAGTATATTCTTCCATGGTATACCTCAGAGGCATAGCACCTGCTGTAAACTGAAGACCATAAAGGGAAGGGTTTTTGAGGGGCATGATTTGGTTTGCAGCCATTTTCTTAATGCTCCACCATTGTTTTCTGCTGTTGGGAAAGGAAGTGGCTTGACTGCGTAGGGTGGAAAGGGGGCTTTCATTGCTCTTTTCCTTAAACTTTAGATCAGCTCCCCAGGTTCAGTCCCATACTTCACACCTACTCCTGCAGTTCCCTTGCCTCTAAATTCTGGCCAGCAAGTTGTTCACTTATCCCTTCACTCTTTGTAAGCACTATACAGTTTCCTTGGCTTTGCCAAGTCAAGTATTATTCCTTCTTTCAAAATTATTTCTTTCAAAGTTGTATTAAAAATTTTTGTTTAAAGTTGTATTAAAATTACTTATGCACTAGTGTCACTTCTATTCTTTGGTGTTACGGGTTTACACATTTTCTTCCCCTTCACTTTCATTTTAATGTAATTTCAGAAAAGGAAGATAAATGTATGCAATTAACTTGCCATGTTTGACCAGAATCACTGAGCCTTAGCTTTCAAATTTATACAAGGCATCTTTCAGAATGTGTTGACACTGTTGACGGTTAATTGATTAGAATTTGGTGGATGATGAAGTGTTGGCTTTCTAAAAGTCTCTCCCTGTTACCAACATCTGAAAACTCAATGCATAATATAAGCACAGGCTAAAATTTAAAAGTTAAAGTTGATCATCAGCCCAAATCTCAGCAAAGCAGAGCACTTAACTCTCTCAACTGTGTCAGGTAACTAAGGTGTTGCTATGGTTTATCCCCTAACACTGTGCCTCTTGAGCACTTATAACAAACATTAAGCACTTAATTTGTGTCATGAGTCATGCTAGGCGCTGGCAATGCAAAGATGAGTAGACAGTCATGTAAACAAGAAATTAGATTACTGTGATTTAAGTGGTGTAATGGAGATGTGTGTTGTGTTTGAGAGCACAGAGCAGGAAGTGCCCGCCTCCGCCTGGGAAGGTCAGAGAAAGCTTCACACAGCCAGTCATGTTTGTTCTGCACCATCAAAAACAAGGTAGAGTTGATGAGGGGTGGGGGGCAGTGGGAGAGGGAAAATACGGTGCAGGTTGTTAGAGAAGTATTTTGGGCAGGGAAGTAGTATCAGTACAGCTTCAAAGGTGATGTGCGAGTTAGAAAGTTAAGGTAGTTTGGCAAAACTCAGAATATAAAAGTAGATTTGACCAGGAGGTTAATCCAGGGCCAGATGTGATGACTGTGAGAGGGTTGTATTTTCTCTAGATAAGTGGCCTCCACGTATTTTTGGTATGGTGCCCATATCAATGAAAGGTTTTGAGCATATTCCTTCATTTGTGTATATTTTTCAGTTGCATATCCTACTATGTGTGTGTATATATACACACGTACATGTATGTTATAAAACATATAAAGGTAGAAATGAAGGAGGAGAAAATAGCTTATTCCTGTACCCCACTTTAGAGGCCATTGCTTTAGGTAATGGTGAGGAAAGGAACAATTTTAAGCTAGTAGAGTTATTATCATGCTTGTGTTTTAGAGTAAGTACTCAGGCAGTAGTATAGAGGAAGTTTTAGAGTTGAGGGGAAGGGTGTGTGTGTGTGTGTGAGAGAGAGAGAGAGAAGTGGGTTGGAGTCTTGGAGATCCTCAGATTTAATTGTATACTAGGTTGATTGAGGCAGTTTAATCAAGATTCATGGCTTGAATTAGGGTAGAGTAGAACAGGGGCTGGATTCAAAAGCGGTCTAAGTAGCGGTGGCTACAGGAGTTGACAGTGAGCTCTGTGGACGTAGTGGGTAAGGAGACTTGCTTGGTCACCCATCGGGTGAGCTAGGGAACCAGGAGAAGAGAAGCAAGTTTGCAGTGAGGCGAGAGTGCAGAGTGAGTAAAAATGGATGTATTTATGGCCATCTACGTGGGAAAGTTTTATAGCCGGATATCCAGGCCTGCTATTCAGGAAAAGAGAACTGGGCTAAGGATAGAGTTTGGGGAATCGTTAGAAAAATAAGTATTGGTTGAAACCTTGAATGTGGATGAGCTCATGAAGGATATTTCTAGAAAACAGACAGGCCTCTCTGGGGGAGTAGTCATTTAAGGGGCAGCAGAGAAGCTAAGAGGACTGTCGGCCTCAAACAGTGAGAGAACAGTGTCAAAAAGCCAGGACGAGGGGTCTTCCAGAAATGAGTAGCCAGGATGCCATGCAGCAGAAGCATCAAATGAGGCAAAAAGTGCGTGTTAGATTGAGTGAGCAGTGGTCCTTTAACAGTGGTGCTGAGAAGTTTGAGCAGCCTGGGATGGAAGCCAGATGGCCACAGGGTGATGGTGCTAATGAAGGACGTGCAGGCTTCTCCTGGGGACTACGCTTCTCCGGAACAGTGTAGCTTCAGCAAGCTCTAGGGTTCAGGAGATTGTTTTGATTTTGTTTTCAAAATGGGACTAAGCATTCTTTTTAGGCACTGGGAAGGGAGTCTATAGCTAAGCAGCATTTAAAAATTACAGTGCAGAGGGATAATTACCGAGGAGAAAGACGGGAGGGAATGCCATCCAGGGCACAGGAGGAGTGGTTAACCTTAGGTAGGAGGCATGTCTTCCTCCTGGACTGGAGGGAGGGATGTGATTGGGTTAAGCTTGTAGGTTAAAGGGCACGAGACTGGGAGGGACTCGTTTCCTCAATTCATTCCCTGATTCATTCAATAAACAAATCTTCATTCTAAGTGGCTGCTATGTGACAGGCACTATTCTAAGTGCATGAGATACATCCAAGAACAGAGCTCTGCCTTCTTGGGCAGGTATTCTAGAAAGTGGTAAAAGACAAGGCCACCTTCTGAGAGTGTAGAGAATGAAGGTCAGTCAGAGCCTTGGGCAGAGAGGTGAGGAGTGGGAGAGATGGCCCACCTTGAACAGTGAGGCGCTTGGAGGGCCCACCTGAGGTTAAAGCCACCGGTATTGGTGCTCCTGTTGTGGAAACAGTCTAAATCCAGGTTGCTGCTGCACCTGAGGAGCAGAGAACTGTGTTTTAGAAGGGTTTTCTTGGCCTCCATTGTGGTAAAAATGAAGCAGGAAAGAGGTATGTCCAATTTGTGGAGTATTCTATTCAGAGTTGTTTTCATGGGCCACTTTCCCCCACCCCAGTGGCCAGTTTCCTTCTATAGAGAACGTTCTTATCTTAGGAAACCAACCTAGTAAGCATTAAGTTTGTCAGAATGCCACCACTTTCTTAACATGGAAGTCTTTTCTTTGGGAAACATCCCAGAACCTAGTCCTGTGGAAAATCTTGGAGCTCTTCTGAGTTCTGGGACTCCATTTAATATTTATCTTCTCATCCCTCACTTGTGCCTGTACACATTGCCACACACAACACACATGCACTCCTGGGGGAACCAGAGTGCAGGGGAATTCTTCAATGCATTTTTTCTTCTTCTCTTGTACCTGGGAAAGTCAGCGAAGTTAATTGTTGGGCTTAAGCACTTGAACATTGCTGATTCCTATTGAGAACTCAGCATATTGTTACTATTTTGGAAGCAGTTTTGCAACTGTAACTTATCCTTTCTTACTCTTGATAAATGTAAATATTTGTAGTCTTTTTTGAATGGGTGGGTTTTGTTTTCTTTCTAGTCATTCAAAGTACCTGTGCTCATTGACCTATTCTAATTTTACTATCATGACAGCCTGGATAGCATTTTATTTTTTATGGGAACTTTCATGCTGAAGGAATATGTCTTAACTAGCAAATTGAGCAGCATTTTTCTTTTTTGCAATAAAATCAGTTAAGAGACAGAGGCTTCAAAATGAAATAAATTTTACTTTATCTTTTGTTCTATAAAATGTAATTTCATCATCAAACTCTAAATTGATGGGACTTGCACTTTTTTTTTTTTTAAGGTTTTTGTTGTGGAGGTGGTGGTGGTGGTGGTTTTTAACCTTGAGAAATGACTTTAGGCTGCAGGAGCTATGGCTGTGGTAGAGAGTAGCATAGCACAGTACAGGCAGAGCGATTTAGAAATCAAGTGAGGTCTCGTGAGCCAGCCAGTGGCTGTATTAAATTACTGATCCTCTTAGCTCTGTGATCCTGGGCAGGTTACTGTATATCTCAGTTTCCTCATCTGTAAAATGGGGATAAAATTATGAGAGTTAAAGGATAAAATACAGACAAGGTCATTAAAATATTGTGGCACATAGGAACTACTTAATAAATCACAGCTGTTATTACTATAGTTTTTATACAGATAAAATTTCTGATACTAATTTAAATTTTATCTTCTTAACTTCTAAATAAAGAACGTGAAAAAAAAGTTTTAAGCTTTGGTACCACTGAAAGTCAAAAATAAGTTTGTTGACATTATCCCCTCGAATAAAATACCCATTAAAATCCCCCTTCCTCCTACATTTTATGTCCAAAGAATTTAATCTGGTTAATGCTCTAATTCATTGATTATCTTGAAATATCCTGATTTGGGAGGCCTTGATGGAATCATGAAAATACTAATTCTGAATAAGGAAGTTGAGGTTTAAATATCATATATGATAGGGACAATCACCTATTCTACTGTAATTAATTTTATAAGCTACATATAAATAAATAATACTGTTTTTATGAAAAGTCTTTATAGTTAAGCTGTCTTACTGGTCATTTTATTAAGTCTACAGAAGAATATTTAAATATCTGATTTGGTCTTTTATATTAAACATGCTCATTAAAGTCAAATTACTCAGATTGGAGTTTAATATATGGAAAGTTAAGTAAAATAAATACATACGTACATACATACATACAAACAAACATGCCTATACTTATTACCTGAAAATGATTCCAAATTCTTAAGGTAGTATTAGTTTGGACCATAAGTGTCACGAGGGTGGGGGCTCCCTTATTTGTTAATTCATTTAACAAATGTTTACTGAGCATCCACTGTGCGCTCGGGACTCTTTAAAGTGCTGGAAATACTGCAGTGAACATAAATGACAAAAATTCCTGTCCTCATGAGACAGGTAATGTAAATAGTATCTGCACTGCTTGGCACATGAAGAGTTTTCAAGAATATTTTCCTCCATACCCTTTAGCTGCCCCAGGGCCTGAGTGCAGAGATGTACTCTAGCTGGTTACTGTTTTAGGGGCTATATGGCAGTAATGCTAGGGGGCTTCATGTGTCCCTTCTATGGGTCTGAGTACGGAGGTCATGGGAGTCCCTGGAGGATTTTAAGCAGCAGAGTGAAATTTCAGTTCACCTAAAAGTGTTGCATCCGTGCAGTAGAAATACTGTTTTGACTCCAGAGGGCCTGTTCTTCCTCTTTTTAGTAATTTTGAATCTAACTTGAATGTAAGTTAAAAGTTAAAAAGTAGTATATTAAACCTGCTTTTTCCAAGTAGATTTTTCATATAGAAGGAGGAAAGAACCTTAGAGATAATTATTCTGTCTGGTTATTTATTTATTTATTTTTAGATTTTTTTATTGAGTAATAGTCATTGTACAATGTTGTGTCAAATTCTAGTGTAGAGCACAATTTTTCAATTATACATGAACATATATATATTCATTGTCACATTTTTCTTTTTTTTGCTATGAGCTACCACAAGATCTTGTATATATTTCCCTGTGCTATACAGTATAATCTTGTTTATCTATTCTGCATTTTAAAATCCCAGTCTGTCCCTTCCCACCCCCCACCCCCTTGGCAACCACAAGTTTGTATCCTATGTCTATGAGTTTTGTATTTATGTTTTGTTTTGTTTTTTAGATTCCTCATATAAGCAATCTCATATGGTATTTCCTTCTTTCTCGTTCTGGCTTACTTCACTTAGAATGACATTCTCCAGGAACATCCATGTTGCTGCAAATGGCGTTATGTTTTTGGTTTTTGTGGCTGAATAGTATTTCATCGTATAAATATACAACATCTTCTTTATTCAGTCATCTCTTGATGGACATTTAGGCTGCTTCCATGTTTTGGCTATTGTAAATAGTGCTACTATGAATATTGGGGTGCAGGTGTCATTTTGAAGTCGGGTTCCTTCTGGATATATGCCCAGGAGTGGGATTCCTGGGTCATATCATAAGTCTATTCCTAGTCTTTTGAGGAATCTCCATAACTGTTTTCCACAGTGGCTTTCCTTGCTTCCCTCTCCCACTCTTAATGATTTAGATGTCTTCTTTTACAATTTTGTGTTTATTTGTAATTCATGGCAGTTATCTCCTTTCCAGTTATGAGTTTCTCATTTTTATAGCATCCTGCTTCTTTTCTATTTAGAGTAGACCTGTCAATATTTCTTTTAGCATGGGTTTAGTGTTGCTAAACTCCTTCAGTTTTTGCTTGTCTCGCCTTCTATTCTAAAGGATAGCCTTGCTGGACAGAGTATCCTAGGCAGCATCTTTTTTTCATTCAGGACTTTGAATATATCTTGCTACTCCATTCTGACCTGTAGTGTTTGTGTAGAGAAATCAGCTGAGAGCCTTATGGGGGTTCCCTTGTAACTCACTCTTTGTTTTTCTCTTGCTGCCTTTAGGATCATTTCTTTATCCTTAACTCTGGCCATCTTGATTATGATATGTCTTGCTGGGTCTGTTTGGGTTCTTCCTGTTTGGGACCCTCTGAGCCTCCTGTACTTGGATATCTGATTCCTTTAGGTTTGGGAAGATTTCAGTCATGATTTCTTCAAATACCTTTTCAGTCCCCTTTGTTCTTTCTTCCCCTTCTGGAACCCCAATTATGTGTAGATTGGCATGCTTTATATTATCCCATAGGTCCCTTACATTATTTTCATTGTTTTTTATTTGTTCTTCTCTCAGCTGTTCTGATTGGGTGCTTTCTGTTGTCCTGTCTTCTAGGTCACTTATTCGTTCCTCTGCATTATCTAGCCTGCTTTGCACAGCCTTTAGATCAGCTCTCATCTCAGCAAATGAGTTTACTAATTCTACCTGGTTCTTCTTTATAGCTTCAATTTCATTTTTGACATATTTTATATCGCCAAACACTATTTCTTTTAGTTCCTTCAGTACTTTGATCACTCCTGTTTTGAAATCTTGATCTAGTAGGCCATCAGATTGTGCTTTCAGGGGATTTCTCTTAATCTTTGAATTGGGAGTTATTCCTCTGCTTCTTCATATTGCTCATATCTCTCTGGCACTGTGACTTAAGGAGTATCAGTTATCTAGTTCTCCTGGAGACGGTGTGCTCTTAATGATTTTATCGAGAGGGCTTTGTGTCTTCACCCTGTTTCGTGAACTCAGCTTGCTGTTTCCAGTCTGTCTGGTTTTTAAAAAAATTAATGTTTTGTTCCCTTTGGTTTTCAGACGCAGAAATGACCTTGTAAGTCAGTGCCTGTGTTATTTTTAAGTGAGACCGCTGAGGGCTTTGCCCAAAGTCCCAGTGCTTGCTGGTGGTACAGCCTAGCCTTCTATGGTTTAGCCTTGCATTTGTTCCTCTAGAAAGAAATATCCATCACTTAGTACACCATCCATTAGTGCAAGCCAGCCTAAAAATCAGCTGTGTAACAAGTTTATATGTTCATCATATTTTTAAATTTTTAGATTGATCCCTTTTCTGAATTGTTTTAGCTCTTTATATTGCTTCGCCTATGGCATTTATTACTTTCCACTCTTCATAATTATCTTCTATTTAAATTTTTTTTTCTAGATGAAACCTCTTTGAGAATAGGATGTGTATGGTTCCTCTTTGTGTATTCCCCACAACTCTTAACGGGATGCCTGGCATTTCCTGGGTATCCCTGGGTACTCAGATGATTAAACACATACTCACAGAGGTTACATTTTGGGTTTAATAACCATGAAAACCCACAAGAATCTAGTCTACAACAATTTAAGAGGCTCTTTGGCTTAGTCTCAAATTTAGGTTGAATTCTGTCTCCATCCTGAAGTTGGTTGTGTGATTTGGAATAGGTCACTTATGTCCTTTTCCTCATTTGTAAAATGGAAATAGTATGTGCCCCCTCCAGGTTTAAGATTTTGGTGAAGTGTATACGAGAGATCTAATGCCTGATGTACTAATAGCCACTTAATAAATGGTACATTTGAAATTTATTTTCTATTTGTTTTAAATGTGCATATTTTAGTAACAGCTCTATTACTATATGAAGGATGTGTCATAGCACAGAGAAGGTTCTGTGGTGAAAAGCTGACAGTATTTTGATGTGGTTATCAGCTTGTAAAGTCTGGGCTTTTTGACTTCTAGTTATTTATTTAGGACGTTTGATTTTGGGCTCAATGGACTGATTTACCCTGTGAATACTTTAATAGAGACTGATATAAAACTGGAATGGCAATTTATTAGTAAGTCATTAGAAATACATCCTCTTCCATAGAAAAAATGCCACATGGAATCCAAACTGCAGTCAGAAGTTTGCTTGATGAGTAAGGGTTGTGGATTGGATGTTTAGTGCCACAGTAGTCTCATTCATCAGTCTGTACCTGCCACTGGGATATGTCAGGACCCTCTCTCCCCCAGAGAGTGCTGGGGGCGCTGCCTAATCACCTGTCATAAATCGCCTGTTTTGTCATGTTTATCTGCTTTTATGTTGCATGTTCTTGAAGGGGAAAGAAAGCACTTGTAGATTTTGTATTTGATCATTCCTCCCTGAGTTTACAGCCTCTCCTTGGTTGCATTTGGGGAGCTTAGATAGACTCCCACATTTTTAAAATTTAAACTTTGTATTAAGAAAAGTTTTAAGCATTTAGAAATCCAAAGAAAATTGTACATTAACCCCTATGCATCCATCACCTGGCTTCAACAGTTACTAACATATGGTACATATTGTTTCATCTATACTGCTTGTCCCTCTCCACATTATTTTAAAGCAAATTCTAGACATGATATAATTTTACCTGTAAATACTAAGTATGTGTCACTAAGAAATAGGACTATTTTTAAAAAAAATATATACCATTATCATTCCAAAAATAAAGCCAATAATAATTTCTTAACATCTAATCAGTGATCAGAGCTCCCCAGTTGCCTCATCAGTGTCTTTTTTAATCATTACATTGTTGAGATCAGCTTCCATACATGGTTCACACATTGTGTTTGGTTGATTTGATTTCTTGAGTCTCTTGTAATCAATAACAGCACCCCCCTTCCCTGCTGTTTATTTATCAAATTCGTCATGTAGAATTTTCCACATTCTGGATTTGGCAGGCTCTGTCCTCATGGTGTTGTTTAGCCTGTTCCTCTGTCCTGTCTCTGGTAAACTTGTAGTTAGATCTAGCCTCGATTGGATTCAGGTTTGAATTTCTTCCCCCCAAGAACACATGATAGGCGGTTGTGATGTACTTCCTGTCTGTTGCATTATACCAGAAAGCACATAGCAGTGTCTTGGCACTTCTCTTTTCGTGTGTTAAAGTTGATCATGGGGCTCAGTGTTACCAGCCTGATCCATATGTTATATTTTTTCAGTGAAACCATTATATTTTAGTTATTCCTAATTTTATTCTCAAGGAGTACCTCGCTGTCAAACATTATTGCCTTCTAATTTATTCTTCATATGCAGCCAGAATGATCTTTTAAATATTAATTAGATCACATGCTTCTCTCCTTAAAACTGTTCAGTAATGTCCTGTTACAAACTAATACCTAAACTTCCAACCATGGTCTATAAAGATCTGCATAACCTGAGCTTGATCTGCCTTTCTACACCTTGTTTTGTGCTATTCTGTTCTTTGAGAGGAAGTATGGCTTGATTCATAGCATAGGCTTTTGTATTAGACTGCCTGAGTTTGTGATCTTGGGCAAATCAATTAACTGTTCTGTGCCTTGGTTTCCCCATATTTAAAATCAGTGTTTTAGGAGTATCTACTAACAGGATTTTAATGATTAAATGATACATATAAATCACTTAGAACAATGCCATATAACATAGTAAGTACTGAATGTTAGCTGTTGGTTGTTACTGGTGTTGGTGTTGTCATTTTTTAATCTCTGTGTTCCAGCCATACCGTATTTTTCAGTTTCTGAAACTGCCAAGCTCTTGCCAGCCTCAAATCTTGGCACATTGTTTTGATTATCTCTTGCTACATAATGAACCACTCAATTTAGTGACCTAAAACAACAGTATCATTTATGTAGCTCACGACTTTGTAACTTGGGCAGGGATGACTCATCTCTGCTCTTTGTGGCACTGGCTAGGGTGGCTTAACTGGGGGCTGCAGGATCTACTTTTAAGTGAGTCATTCATATGGTTGGCAAGACAGTGTTGGCTCTTGGCTGAGAACTCAGCTCAGCCTGGGGCTTTGGTTCTTCTCTGTAGGCTGTTTTGCTTTCCTTACTGCATGGTGGCCAGGTTCTAAGAATGAGTGCCTTAAGAGAACAAGGCTGAAAGCTGGATGGCCTATTACAAACTGGTCTCAGAAGTCACACAGTGTCACTTTTGCCTCATTATTTTGGTCCAGGCAATCACAAAGGTCCATTCAAATTTAAGGGAAATTGACGTAAACTCCACCTCCTGGTAGGGGGATGGCAAGGTTCTAGAAGAGGAACAGGAGATGTTGCAGCTGTCTTTGGAGAATGCATTTTGCCACACACATACTGCTATGAAACACTATTATCTCCCTGATTCTCACTCCTTAGCTAACTATCCAATCTAAATCTCCTCTGTCCCCATTATGCACTCTCTTTCTCATAGCTCTTTATTTTATTTGGCAGCACTGATCAGTTTGTAATCATCTCTTTAAGTCCATGAAGGCTGGTGCCTGTTACACACCCAGTACCTTGCATAGAATTTGTTGAAATGTTAAAATGTGTTGTTTTAACTTAAATATATACACACCATGCATCACATGTTCATTAAACAGGGAAAGCATATTCCAAACATTGTGGGAAGAAAGGAACAGAAATACAGAAACACCAGCAATCAGTCCTTTAACTCCTCAGAATTCGTATCCTACTGTTGGCTTAGGGTAGGGATGGGGTAGAGAAAAGAAACACGCATATATATCAATTTTGTGAGGGAGACAAGATAGGAGGCGTAAGCAGTTTGAATAGCTGAATTCCTACTGTTCTTCCTGTACTTTTAAACCTAAATCCACAAGTCCATTTTCTGTTCCCGTATTCCTCTGGTATCCAGTTCGTGTAAAAAAATTTCTAGCTGACCTAACAAAGAAATACTTAGTAATCTCAAAGAGCAGCCAAGTAGACGTACTTCACTGGAGCAAAGCTAACCAGACCCTCACTCAGAAACTGTTCTTTACTTTTGGCACAGAACTACCAAGATTGGTTACCAGATTTCTCAGCCCCAGGAGCCTGGGTAGGGGGAGAGAATAGACTTTCAGAAATGAGTTACAGATAACAGCAAGAAAAACAGCAGTTTATACCTTAGATGTTGTAGCCATGTGGGGTAGAAGTTTCCACAAATTTTAAAGGTTTTTATTAGTAAATAAATATAGCATGCCAGTTGCTGGCTGTTGTCGACATAAGAGTGAACAAGCTCCTCATGGAGCTTGCAGTCTGGGGGCGGGAGTTGACTTTATGATCACTTTTACTTTTAACCTACATGTGTCTTTATTATTTTAAATGATTTTAAAATGATTTTCTTAAAATGTATAGTTGGGTATTGTTTTATATCCAAGTGTGACAATCTCTGCCTTTTATCTGAGGTGTTTAGACCATATAAATTTAATAGGATTATTGGTATGATTGGGTTTAAGTCTATCATCTTGTTTTCAGTTTGTCCCATCTGTTCTTTGTTCCCCTCCGTCTCTCTGTTTTGCCTTATTTTGGCAAACTTATTTGAGTATATTTCATGACTCCTTTTATTTACTATGTTGACTTACTATACTCTAAAAATGTCTAGTTGTTGTAGTTTAATGGTTCTTTAGTGTTTATAGTATGTATCTTTAACTCACCACAGTCTACCTTCAGGTGACATTATATCACTTCACATATAGTAAGAACCTTAATATAGTGTTTGTGCTATTGTTAGCCATTTAAATTCTACTAATAATATAAGCCCCACGGTACATTGTTGTTATTTTTAAGAGATTTTTAAAATAAGGAAAAAATGTTATACTTACTCACATACATACCATTTTTGGTGCTCTTCATTCCTTTGAGTAGATCTGGATATCCACATGGTATAATTTTTTCCTACCACAAAATTTCCCCTTTAACATTGTTTCACAGTACAGGTCCACTGATAATGAATTGTTTCAGCTTTTGTGAGTCTTTAGAAAATAATTTCACTCTCATTTTTTAAAGTTTTTTTTTTTTAGTTAAAATTCATGTTACATGTAACCACTAACCATTTTAAAGTGTATAGCATTTAGCATATTTACAATGTTATGTAAACATCGCCTCTGTCTAGTTCTAAAACATTTTCATCACCCTAAATTCACTTTCATTTTGAAATATATTTTTACTATATTTTGATGAGTTTTTTCTTTCTATGCTTTTAAGATGTTTCACTGTCTTCTGACTTGTGTTGTTTCCAGTGAGAAGTTTGCTGTCATTCTCTTTGTTCCTCTGTATGCAATGTGCCCTACAGCCCTGAGATTGTGTTTAAGATTTTCTCTTTATCATTGATTTTAAGTAATTTAATCATGATGTTCCTGGGTGTAGTATTTTTCATGTTTCTCTGTGCTTCAGATTTGTCAGGCTTCTTGGGTTTGTGGCTTTAGGATATTATCCAATTTATAAATTCTCCAACCATCATTTCTTCAGATTTTTTTCCGCATTCTTCCTATCTTTGAGGACTTCAGTTGCATGTATGCTGGATTACTTTAAGTTGTTCCGTAACAGTTATATTCATGCTCTGTTTTTTTCCAGTGTTTTTTCTCTGCACTTCGTTTTGAGTAGTTTCTATTTCTGTATCTTCAAAGTAGCTAGTTTTCTTTTCTTCCACAATGTTTACTTTGCTGTTAATTTCATCTAGTTTATTTTACATCCCCAGAAAATTAATTTGGGGCTTTTATATATCTTCCAGTCTCTCCTTAACATACCCAGGCTTTCCTCTGCCTTCTTGAACATGCAGACAGTCATTATAATAACTATCGTAATGTCCTTGTCTACTAGTCCTATCATCTGTGTCATTTCTGGGTCTGTTTCTGTTGATTGGTTTTTCTGCTCATTATGGATTTTACTTCTGAATGTTAGATACTTAGAATTTTAGTTTATTCAGTGCTAAATATTTTTGTATTCTTTTGAATATTCTTGTAGAAGGGCCTAATGAAAGAATTAGGATATTTCATAATATTTATAAGGAGATAATAACTTGTATAGTTACAATGCTCCTCTCAGAGGGAATGAGGAAATAAGAATGTGTTTTAGCATGACAGTAATAAAGATTTATAACTTAGGAGATTTTGATTTGGTCACTGAGTAATTGAAAAATAAAGCAAAAGAATTTAAGTCTAGTTTTCATTGCCAGACACCATTTTCTTCTTTGGTAGTAGTGAAAAGTCATGGGCTTGGAGTTAGCCTTGGATTTGAATTCTAGAAATACTAGTACTAGCTGTGACCTTTGGCCAGTTATTTAAACTATTTCCTCCTCCGAGTCTTTCTTTGTTGTTTTTGTTTTTTAAATCTAACTTCTTTTATCTTCTAGAGTTGTTTTGAGATGGAAATGAGAATATATATAAGGTATTCACATGTAATAGGAATTCAACAAAATGTTACTTTCTTGCCCCACCTTTTCTCCTACCTTTTAGCTGTTTCATTTTGCAACAGTGCTACTTTTGGATCACATGTTGGTTTGATGTTTAGTGAAATGGGGAGGAAAATAGTCACTACTCAGCTACTCTTATTACTCTTGAACAATTGCTGTAACTCTTCCAATAGCAATAATTTGTTATTCTTGTGCTTTAATTTTTATCGCATTACATGGTAGTTGAAGATACCCAATTGGCAAATAAATTGCCAAAAATTGCTTCACCAAATTCAAAGTTGCTTCTATCAAGATTCTGTGATTTTTTTCAGTAATTCTATCCCTATCAAGTAAACATATTATTTGAAATATGTGATTAGAAACTTATTTCTAACAGAGTTTAGAATAAATTAATTCTATAAATGGTGGAAGGTTCATAGATTTTAGCCAGATGAAGAGCTGTGTCATCTGTTAGTGTATTTGTTTCCTATGTCTGCCATAACAAATTACCACAACATTAGCACTTAAGACAGCACTTAAGTCTTAAAGTTCTAGATGCCAGAAGTCCAAAATCAGTTTCACAGAGGTGAAACCAGGGTATCAGCAGGGCCACAGTCCCTCAGGAGGCTCTGGGGAGAATGGTTCCCTGGCCTTTTCCAGCTTCTAGAGCTATATTACTTGTGTTCATGGTTCACGGTCTCTTTCTGTTTCAAAGCCAGCAGTGTAGCTTCTTCCAGTCGCTGTCACTCTTCTCCCTTCATACATAACCTTCTTCTTCACTTAAATCTCCCTCTGCCACCTTGCTTTAAGGACATTTGTGATCACAGTTAGGATCCAGTAGGATAATCTAGAAGAATCTCTCCATCTCAGGAGTCTTAGCCTAATCACAGCTACAAAGTCCCTTTTGCCAACAAGGTAACATTCACAGGTTCTAGGTATTAGGACCTGGATCTCTTTGGGGGCCATTATTCAACATTCCATAATCACTTAAAGGAGATATCAACAAATGCTATTTTTCAAATGTTATGTTTTTTATGCAGTCCCACATTAAAAAATCTATCAGTTTACTGAAGTCTTCTGTTGAACTCCCATTTTCCATGGACTGTTTATAATTTCACCTAGTGAAGTATGTTTTTTCTCCTAACTGTCATGTCACAAATACTTAGTTGTGATGATTGACAAGAAAAAGATTGTTTTAAAAGTCACATCATTTTCAAAGAATTAGTAAGTACTTTCTAAAGTAGTTCACACAACCCATTTTATAAAACTTGTTTTTATGGAATCTAGCCTTTCTGCCTGTGTGTGTGTGTGTGTATGTGTATGTGTACATGTACGTGTGTATGTAGGAGTCCTATAATGGTTCAGACAGCTTTTCAAAAAATGTACACAGCTTCTCCACAAGTACAACTAGTTAGGAAATTACATTTTTTTAAACTGAAGGGTAACATTTTCCTGAAAAAAATCCTTTATCACAGTGAAGTGTTCCATAAAATGCTGGAAGTATTAAATTCATAAATGTTTTTGCCAGAAAGAAACCAAATCAAGATAGGAAAAACAGCAGGGAGAAAGCAGAAAGTATTTTCACAAGTACCTGGCTCCTATTTTATCACATTACGTGTATTATTACTGTCATGTCATCCTTTTCAGAAATGCCATGTGTGATGAAATCTAGCCAATGTCTGAAGCAGACATGAGATACATTGAAATTAATAACTTCCATTCTCAAAGACCAGTGTTTTCACCTCAGACAGGCTAACAATATTATTACTATTGTTATTACTATTACTGTCATTATTATTACTGTGTTTTGTACAAAGGTGAAATCTTTGTATCAAAATCCAGATCAGAGAGTTAACTTCCCTTGCAGAGGAAAGCTCAAGAACTACGATAATTGGCATGACTGAAAATGAGTGTTTGGGTTTTTCCAAACCACACTATCATTCCAATGAGGTGCTGCAATACAAATTGTTTTCAAAATACAGATAAAAGGTAAGTGGTACCAGTGCGCATAATATACTTCCCATGAGAACACTTACACACCCTTAACAGTGCTTAACGTGCGTAGTACCCATGGTTGTGTAGCTGTACTTTCTTGCTTCTGTCAACAAAATTTAAGGCCCAGGGGCCAGGCAAGAGTTTGGTTACAGCAGTGAACTCAGATTTACCTGACAGAAGTGTTCTTTTCCCATCCAAAGAGTCAGTGTGGGATAAAGATGTGGGCTCTGGAGCCAGGCTGTATTTATTTGCCTGCTCTACAATGTGTCATCTGAGCGAATTATACACCCTCTCTTTGCCCCAGGTTCCTCGTCTTCAGAAGAGGGGTAATAGTAACTACCTCACAAAGCTTGAGAGGATTAAATTACACAGGCAGAATGCTGATATCAGTGTCAGACCATATGGTAAGCTCTCAAAAATGTTAATTATAACCAATGAATATACCACATACCCATTTTATAAGTTTAGCCTTTTGTTTTCAGGTTTAAGAGCAGCATATTTGAATTTCTTAGTTAGAATTATCTAAGCTGTGGATTTCCTCCTTTGGCACGAATGATGGAAGCTGTTGCTAATTTGTGTGCTCATTGATTTATAAGAAGGAAATGGTAAGATTTTATATCATTCAACTGCAAAAGGTTAAAAGCTGTCAACTTTTTTCTGTCAGTATTACTTTTTAAAATTCAATAACTAGCATTTAAGCTATTGAGTTTTTATTATATTAGTTCTGTAATCTTTCAGTTACTACAGAGAATTCCCAGTAATTAATCAGGAACAAGGTAGAATAGAATGGTTAAAAACGCAGTGTTAAAAAAAAACACATGAATTGGTACAGCGGACAACTGAGATAAGATCATTATTGGTGGAAAACAGAACATGGCCGAGTTCCTTGACACCTGAGTGGGAAGTGTGTTGAGCTGCAGTCTTGTTTGGGTATAACAGCAAGCAGATACACTTTTTCCTAGCACTGTCATGTAGAATACTGAATAATACAGGGATCCAATGAGAGTTTTGTTTTGTCAGTCTGTTAACAGATTCAAGGAAGAACTTTAAATCTTAATTCAGTGAAGGCTTTCTTCCAAGGAATTGTGATAAGCAGAATTAGTCATAAGCAGAAATCAGGGGGATTAATTAGTCTTAGAGAATTTGTAATAGTTAATGGGTTCCTTAAACAAATACTTTTGATAGTTCTGCCAAAGTACTTTAATAGTGGAAAAGAGTGAATGCATTTAAGATACTGGGGATAAGGAAAAAAAAAAAGATACTGGAGATAGGAAGGTGTCAGGTTTTAAGTGTTACGGCTTAGCTTATAAATTTATATAAACTTTGCATCTGTAGTCTTGTCATGTTTATTTTTGATACAATTTTTTTTATTACCATGATGTAAAATTATTGTAGGATGATGTGCTGTGCTCATGTGCTGTTTGTAGTACCTTGTCGTTAATACCACTGCTCTCTTCTTGAGAAATAGGACTAACTTGTTTTTCTCAAATGTCTCAAAAGAGCATTCAGTTGAAACTCTACAGCTTTTTAGCGCATGATGAGAGGCAGTTTTTAAGTAGGAAAGACTTAAGAGTAGGCTTTACCACTTGGTCCAGAATCCAGAGTATGGCTTTTGTAGAAGAACTGAAGAGAACTGTTTCCTGAAGAATTTGGTCACCAGATAGTTGGCTGAGGCAGCCTTAATTGGAGTTCTGATATTATCCACATAGATAGTGTGGAATATCTCCCAAACACAAAGGCTTTAGTAGAATCTGTACTTTCTCTATTTATGAAATGGTTCAGCTAATATTTGTATTTAATGTTTGTTTAATTAATCCATCATCATCTTCTGTGCTGTGTTAGCTGGAGAACCAGTTGGGGACTTTCTCCCCCTTTAGGTGACTGGCTGTCTTAGAGTCAATATTTCATAGGATTTCTTAGGACAAGCTTGCTGGTTCACAGTTAAAGGCACACAAGTAGTTCTAGGTTACTTGTTGAGCAGGATAACTCTAGGTATTGTTACATACCATAAAGAGAGTTCTGAGCAGACCTAGTTGATGGAAAAATTTGCATCAGTGGAGACTTGTGGCTAATTTGTAGAAAGTATTCTACAGGTTAGAGTGTCCCCCAAATCTCTGTTTGCTAGATGAATTCATTATCACCTGGGCTACAGTGTTTTTAACTGTCGTTCAGTTTTTTGAAAAAATTTAAGACATGTACTCAGTAAAGTGCACAAATCTATAGCTCAATGAATATTTGCCTACGTGTTTATTTGTGTAATCACCAACGTAACATTCCACTAGCTGTGTTTTTTTAAAACAAGGAAATATATTGCATTAAAATTGTTTGCTTACTTTTTTTTCTTATTATAAATACAGTGCATGCTCACATATTGAAAAATTGAGATAAGAGAAAATAAGTCACTTGTACTCCTACCACCAAGAACTCTAAATGTCTTTGTATGTAATCATTTATTTATTTATTTATTAAGTATTTTCTGAGTGCCTAATACGTGCCAGGTATTTGAGTTGCTGGGAACACAGCTATGATTAAAGACAGCAAAATCCTTGCCCTTGAGGAGATAACACTTGAGCTGGGGGAGAGGAATAATAAATAAGAATATAGATTGTGTGTCAGATGGTGGTAAGTGCCAGGGGGAAAAGTAAAAGAAGGGGAGTAGGGAGTCCTGCGAGAGGAGAGGAAGGGGCTGTGATTTTCAGATAGAGCAACCAGGAAGGCCTCCCTGAGAAAGTCTTGTTTGAGCAAACACCTGAAGGAGGCAAAGGAAGATGCTAGACAGATCTGAGGGGAAAGAGGACTTTAGGCAAAGGCCCTGAGCTCAGGAGGTGCTTGGCATTGTTGGAGAAACAAGGAGGGCCATTGTGGCTGGAGTTAAAAACAGTCAGCTACAGGTGAGGTTGGAGAGAGAGCAGGGGCCATATCCTACAGTGGTTTTCCCTCCTGAGAGGTGATTGATGGCATAGGAGAATCACCTTGCAAGCAGGGCTGCCCACCAGACCACTGATTCTGGGCTTGAGGCCTGGTGTCTATAATGCAGGCAGGATTGAGAAGCACTGATGGATTGAACGCCTTTAGACCATTTTAAGGACTTTGACTTTTACTGTGAGCCAGATGGAAAGCCATTGGAGGGTTTTGAGGAATGATCCACCTGATTTAGGTTTTATTACTTTAAAACTCTGTATTATGAAATTTTCTAGAGATACAAAAAAGAAGAGTATACAGTCTCCTATGCTACCATTATTCCACCCACTTCAGTAGCCATCAGCATTTTGCCATACATGATTTATCCTGACCTCTCAACTCTGTTTTCCAGGAATATTTTAATGCTAGCTTGGGTTTTTAGAAGAATCATTCTAGTTTCTTTGTTGAGAGAAGAGGAGGCAGGACAAGGGCAGAATACAAGTATATCTTCCATGTATTTTTTTTTCTGTGCATATACAGTTGATCCTTGAACAACATGGGTTTGAACTTTAAGGATCCACTTACATGCAGATTTTTTGCACTAAATACAGATTATAATACTGCACTGTCTAAGGTTGGTTGAATGCATGGAGGGCTAATTGTAAAGCTGTACTCAGATTTTTGACTGCCTAGAGGATCGCTGCCCCTAATCCCTGCTTGTTCAAGGTTCAAACGTAGATATACTTTTTAAACAGAAAATTGAATTATACTGTACTCACCATTTTACATAAACTGTTTTTATTTACTATATTGGACATCCTATGTCACTGAATATTCTACAACTTCATTTTTGAATGGTTACATAGGATTCCATTATATGGCTCTACCATAATTTATATGATCTTACATTATTGGACTTTGTAATTTACAATCTTTGGTTACCATAAACAGTGTGGTGATGCATCCCTATAGCTAAATCTCTGCAGATATATGTCCATGATTGTTTCTGTAAGGAAAGTTCCTAGAATGGAATTGCTGTGTTAAAGGATAGGGACAAAAATTTAAAGGTTTTTAGTAGACATTTTTCAAAGTGTTTTCAGAAAGACTTTACTAATTTATTCTGCCGCCAACTGCTTCTGAAAGTGTCAGATTTCCTTAAGCTCTAACACTGAATTTTTTCATTAGAAAAAAAAAAGATTTCTTATTTTGACAGGTGAAAAAAATAACTCATGGTTTTAATTTGCAGTTCTTTGATTTCTAATGAGGTTGAATTCCATTTCTGTTTGCATTTTAAAAATATGCTTAGTCATATAATTTGCTAGCTCTGTGACTTTGGATAAGTCACTTAGGACCTCTGCTTTTGTACTATGAAATAGATGTTGTATATACCTCTTTGCAAGCTTTTCATGAATATTAAAAGCATTTTTCATGAACATTAAATAAAAGCATTTTGTATGCCAGGTTTTTGAACTTTTTGACCATGATCCACAGTAGAAACAAAACAAAACAAGACTGCATCCTACTTTGTGACAAGTGTATATAAATATGTAGCCAAAAGTTTTATGGAACGGTACAGATACTCTTACCAAGTATGATGCACTCTGGTAATTTACATTCTCAGTCAATTTTTAGAATACCCATCAAACTGATTATAACACTCTGGGTTGTGACCCAGTATTTGAAAAACACTGCTATAGGCTCTAAAGGACTCCATCTTGTTAGGTGCTCTTTTATCTACAGTGATGATCTCTTCCAGGTACCTCAGAAGTCAACCTCCCTTTACCTCTGCTAAAACTCATTTTCAGAAAAGCTTAAATAGGAAAAAGACCCAAATTTAGCTTATTGTATTGCTGTATCAAATATTTGGTCAGTGAAAAATGTTAAATACATTCACAGTCAGAAAATGTATTTGTTTGGGGCTTTTGTGATACCATAATGACTGAATTGGTAACACCATTGTGAAATCCATCTAATACATTTGAGCCAAAAACCACATCATTACAGGGATTATATTTGCAAAACTCCAAATTGGGACATAGCATCTGACAGTTTTGCCTATAATTTTTGTTACCTGAAAAGCTGACAAAAATGGAAAACATAAATCACATTTAGTTATACTTAATACAGCCTTTTTTCAGTAGAAAAATAAAATAATATGAAAGCTGGATAATTCTGAGAGACTGGGAACATGTGGCTACCATGAGTAAAACACCAGATGCTGTTCATTGGTAGACTTACGGCGAAACTAACTTGAGGACCACTCGGAAAGGAGTTAGCCAGACCTAATGATTAGCTGTGACTAGGGAAACTTAATCAGATGAAAGTGAGAATCACTTCCAAGTCTGAGGGATGCTGGAATGAGAATTGCAGAGAGAAATAAAGTGGGAATGGGCTGGTGGTGTTTAGTATTTGGAAAGCACCCAGAGGTTTATCATATTTGATAGGAGAACTGTGCTGTTACTTTGGACCTCTAGTTTAACATGACATATGTTTTATCTGTTAAAATTATTTTTTGATGCTAAGCCAGGAAGTTTTTTAATGACTCTAAGTTAAAAGTTTAACTAATAAGCATGTACCGTTCACCCCTTCACAAAGGAAAACAATTTGAGAAATGCCAGAAACAATTTGGTACATAAAAATAAAACCTAAATTTTATACCAAAGAACTGTAATTTACCTTTGAAAAAGAGCAGAATATTTATGTTGTATCTATACTATATTGATTTTTAAACATTAAATGTCATCAGATTTAGAAAAATAAGCAACTTTGTCTTTCTCTACTTTAGTGGGTATTCACCTTAATTAGGTTTATACATGTGGTTAGAATTGTGTATTTGAGATGTTTCCATGCGTCTAGTTTGCGTGCTGATTCTGGATTCTGGTCTTTTCAATGTCTTAAGCTAAAATAAGGTTTTAAACAAGCTTAGGAGTAAGGGTAGAAATCTGCTGGACTCAAATATGTGAAGAGCCCAGAAATATGTGAAGAGATCCTCAGCCTCACTAGTAATCAGGGATGTACAGATTGAAGCAACAGTGAAATACCATTTCATGCCCATCAAGTGGACGCAAATTAAAGATGTTACTTGGACATTATCAAGTGTTGGGAGGAAATAATACAAGACTTTTAAAGTACAAGCTGGTATATGAGTTGTGATGAGCAATTTGGAAATATGCTATGGTGCATATCCCATGACCCAGAATCTGGTTTCTGGTATATCTCTTGCATGTGTACACAAGTAAACATCAGGGGCGTGGTTTGTAATAGAGCAAAAGTTGAAACAACCTGTATGTCTACCAGTAAGGAAATGGCTACATAAAATAGCCTAGTATTTTCCACTTGAAATACAATATAACATACGTAATTTTAAATTTACTTTTAAAGTTTTAAAATGGTGAAATGCATTTTAAAATATTTTGATAATACAGTTGACCCTTGAACAATGCAGAGGTTGGGGCACCAGCCTCCCATGCTTAATGTTGAAAATTTGCTTTATAGCTTCTGACTCCCACAGTACTTAACTACTGATAGCCTGCTGTTGATTAGTACTGTTACCAATAATATTAACAGTTGGTTAACATGTATTTTGTATGTTATATGTATATTATATACTATATTCTTAGAATAAAATAAGCTAGAGAAAATGTTATTAGGAAAATCATAATGAAGTGAAAAATGAAGTGTATTTATAGTGCTGTACTGTATTTATCAGAACTGTTAAGTTTACATCATCAGTTTACAAGATGATTGTCCATCAGTGCTTATATCAATATTGTTTTATATGATAAAAACACCATAGATGTTATATGTATTGCTAGCACTAGACCTCGAAAATGAAAGGATAATGTGAAAAAGAAATTCGTTTTTATTTACAGGTGTAACAATTGCTAACGAAGAGGCAGCAGAGTGATGGCTTTATGGTAGCCTAGTGTCATAGTATGATTGCTTCACAGCAGCTTAGCCTGTACACTAACGACATACAGTGTTAACCGGTTTCATGGCATACAGTATTACAGTCATTCATACTACAGTTTTGGAGGCACTGTTACTTAAAAAAAAAAAACCTGTAATGATAGACTGATATGCAGTTTCTCCAATTTCAAGAGAGAGGCACACTGTACAGTAATGTAGTTCTTTGAAAGCAAAGTTACAAAACAAAACTAGCACATATTTAATTTTAAATATTAAATATCATTCACCTTATGCCTATGTAAGGATAGACCAGTATCTACATATATTTTAGGCATTCTTGACATACTTAACCTTTTCGTAATTTTTTCATTATTTCTAAGCTTTAATGGTTTGTAAGTTTTTTAAAATTGTTGCATAATCTACAAAAAATTTTCTAATACATTGGGGAAAAAAATCTATGAATAAGCAGACCTGTACAGTTCAAACCCATGTTCAAGAGTCAACTATATACCCAAGATATTTTTAACATGTGGATTGAGATTGAGATTTTACATTCTTTTTTTATACTATCCATTGTGTATTTTGCACTTGGAGCACATCTGCATTTAGATGTGAAACTTTTTATCAAAAATACTTGATCTAAATTCAAGTGTCATAAAATTTACATTTGAAACAGTAGACTCACATATCCAGGTTGTTCCATACATGCTTAAAAGTATTTCAGTAATGACTTGAGTATTATATAAACTAATTCACTTTCTCAGTTGCACTAACCGTGTTTTACATGCTCAGTAGTCACTAACTGGATAGTGCAGTTCTAATCAGACTTGTACCACAGTTAAAAGAAATGATCTTCTGTATAAAATAAAATCTGGCTGATTTATTCAAATTTCACAGTGCCATTAAGAGTTCTAGAGTTATAGTGTGAGGCTTTATTGTTTGTTTTGAGCAATTAAAAATATTCAGAATAATACAGGGAATAATGTAACATCCATGCAACCACTGTTCAAATGTAGCAAATGTTGATATTTTGCCAAAATACCTTCAGCTCTTTCTCTTCAACCTTGGGTTTATTTATTTTTTTTGAGTATTTACTTGTTCAGATAGTATATGGATTGCATGTTCACTTGGTTAGTTTGTATTAAGTGTAAAGGAAAAGAGTACTTAAGAGTGTTATTGTTTCTTGAAATATTGTTGGTATTAGAACTTAAATAATGTTTTGCCATTTAATTCACTTTAAAAGTTTTTAGGAACTGGATGTCTACTAGAAGAGTACTTATTTTTGGTTTTTAGGAATGTGCCACATACATTAGCAAGAATTAAATTCTCATTAACAGGAGGCTATTTTCCTTAGATTTCCCTAGTGTATACTATGAGTTCTCAGAATTTAGCTGTATTTAGTGGAAATCATCTGGGAAAAGAAAAATGTTTAAAGTCTAGTGTAATTGAAAGTATAATACTGATTTTAAGTGTAATTGAGTTACCAGGCATACCTCTTGATATATTTTAAAACACCACGTATTTTGTCTGAAATGAATAGGGTTTTAAATGGGGAGGTGGGGCAGAGATGATGTCACTTGGAAGTTGTTTAATAAATAGCAAGCCAGATTCTTTATGTATTGAAGGTATTGCTTAAATATATACATTGAGTGGGTTTGCTTGCTCTTTACTATGAATTTCAGCATATTCCTTTGATCTGTTAATTGTTGCTACTGATTAAGTTCCCAGCGTAAATAAGTACTGTAACCCCTTTTAATAACTAGTGCTATGGCCTAATGAAAGGATTGAGATAGATTAAAAAAAAAAAAAACCTCATAAAATGAGGGCTGGTATGTAAAGAATGTAAAAAGTGTTATTACTGTTCTAGTTTTATAATTTAATCACGATAGATTCCAAACTGAAAACGTTAATTTATTTGATTACATTTTCTTCAGATATACTAATTAATTCAAATACTTGACATCATGAGAGTATTTCTGATGAGCAGTTGTGGAACGATGATTTTCTAAAAGTTTTTTGTTTGAATGTGCAAGTAATTAAAAGACCAGGGAATTCAGATGATACACTTTTTAAAAAATTCTTCCAGAAAAGACGTTTTGTAGTTGGTGGTTTCACATTTTAAGTCTTTATACCTGTGTTATAACAATGTCCTTTACAATTTTGTTATTTGCTGTATTGGTAACCTGGAAGTTTAAAAGGACGTACACCGGCTATGTTTTTGGTTCATCACTAGATGGCGTTCTTGCAGTACAACTATGTGGGGTAGTCAGTAGACTAAGCCTTGCTTTTCTCACAGTCAGTATGTGGGTTTGTTTTAAAGAACATTAAACGTGGATAAGTAATCACCAGTTAAATACATAAGATGGTAATGGGAATGCATAGTTGGTAATATGCAGTCATAATCTTTGAGCAGCATCAATACAGCTATTACAGTCAATAAGATTTTTCTTACAAGCATGTATTGGGGGGGAGTAGAGCTTGGGGGTGGGGTGGGAGAGGATTTGAACCAGTTAGTGATAATCCAATGGAATTACAATTTGTATTATTAACTAGTGCGGGACAATTCTTTTGAGGAAATTCCAGTAATTGAGCTCCAGCTTGTCTGAAGACGTCTGTGCCAGCTCACAATGGCACCAAAACTAAATTCTTCAAGCATTACGTCTAAAGTTAAATGTCCATTAGTGTCTATCCCCACCCCTTATCTTATCCTTGCTTATGTCCTTTTGGCCTTAACAAGTATTGTCCAGCTTCTCTTGCCACCTCAAACCCCAGAAACCAAGCTAAAGGTAGAATTTTTTTTTTTGTCTTACTTCCTGTGTATTTACTTCTAACAAAGGAGGGTATTTTCTCCAGGAAGTAGACATACCTTCAGCCCTTCGAGTCTCATAGTTAGGCATGTTTGGATTCCTGGTCCTCTCCTGCTTTCCCTTTATTCCTCTTTATGAACAATAAGAATGCTTTCATCCATGTACTGTTACGTTAGTTGAGTTCCAAGCTATTAGAAATTGTCGCTTACTGTATGGTTCTTTGGCAGTCTTCAAAAGTGACCTCTAAAGCATTCTTTTCCCAGCATTAATTGTAATGTAAGTGTAGCTTCCTCCACAGTGCCACTTAAGATAATCTTTTAGTACTGGTACAAGTTAAAAAAAAAATTAAATATTACTTAAAGCTTTGTAAAGACAAGTCCTAGTTTCCCATCTCATTTCTTCCTTCATCTAGACCCATCCCCACAGGCAACTGCTTTTAAAAATTCTAATTTTTATTTCTTTTGGTAGTTGCCTGCATATCTCTACTATGCTGTTACACCACTATTTCTTGATGAAAAGCTTTCGATATTAAATCCTTTTAGCCAAAAAGTCAATTGATAATGAACTTTCACCATTTCCACATTTCTTCCTTCCACCCGTCTCATTCACTTAGTCTTATAAGTTTTTCCCTTGATTACCTCTGCAATATTAAATGAGGCCATAAAAATCTAATTGTGTATACTTTGGGTCTGTGCTACGAAGTTGATGAATGACCAGTTCTGGAAGACCACCAGTCACATTTTATTGGGAAGCATGTTATTGCAGAGTTTATTATATGTAGATCTCTTTCTCCAGTTATTATTTGGGTAACTTTTAAAAATGACAACTTCCTGGAACAATTAGGAAACATATCACATAAAAAGCCTAGAGGCTGATTCACTGATTCAATGACATAATCAAGGAACCAGATTCTTGGTCTTTCCATATGCTCGTCTTCACAATGTTGGCTTTGTTTTTAGGTTAGTTGCCCTCACACTACTAAGGTGACTCTTCAGGGCCGATGTCACTGCAAACAACATTATTTAAGAGAACATCCCTTTTTATGTGTGTATCTTTTTGTGAGTGTACCCAGAAGCTTCTGGCAAACATTGCCTCATTATCTCATTAACCAGAATTGCTTCAGAGGTCCATTCCTAAACAGATTTCCAGCAAGGAGAATGGGATTGCTTTGATTATCGTAGTGAAGCTTACAGTCATGTAGAGGAGGGTAGAGCCGCAGAACACTATCTGAGGTGTGTTAGGAAGGAGCGAGGAGCAATAGTTGGTGGATAGTCAGCCAGTAGTGTCTGTAACAGAGCCAGACTCTCAGTGGGAGCTGTTATCCACCTTGTTTCTTATACCTCTGTCAGGCTGCTTTCTTTTGGAAAATTAAGTAGAAAGGGAAATTATTTGAAACCATAACTTTCTTCATATCCCCATTTGCTGCAATATCTAATTGTATTTACATATGTGAAAAGGGTATTGGTAAGCTAGGCATTAAAAGAAGAGTAGGAATGTATAATTATTCTTTATTCCCTTGGGCTTGGTTGTATGTATTGGACCCATACTTTTGCATTTCCTTAGAAGAAAAGTTTATTGAGTAATCACGTAATGTTTGCAAAAATACAGACTTCAGTAGTAATTTTTTAAAATTATTGTCATTGATTTTTTTTTTAATCCAAGCTATCCAGACGACAAATGTTACCTTTTTGATTGTTTTCTTAGATCTAGAACTTACATATCTTTTGGCAAATAGTCTTTTTGTTTTGCTTCCGTTTTTCATGATCTTCATTTCTTGCTTATTACACAAATGCCTGAGAGTTAAATATAATAATTCTTTATGTCAATTTTTATGAGTTTGAATAAACTTTATTTCTAAAACAAAATTCTGATTTTTACTGGATTTTCCTCAGGGTCATCTTATACTTACATTCTTCCAATTTTCTGCATCCATATTAAGTTGTAGAGTCCATCACGGAGCATAGTTCTTTTACAGAGTATTTGCCCATGATTAAGACCTTCAGAATTATTTTTATATCAGTCTTTCTAGAATTACTTTATGAACCTTCTGGAAAATACTTTAGTAACCTTTACTTTTAACAGTAAGGTCATTTGAACCACTCATTGTCTTAATTATTGATATAAGAAATTACAAAGTAGATTATTCTCTAGGATTAAAGTGTGTGTGTGTTTTTTGTTTTTCTAAACTGGTTTAAAGCATTTCATGCCAAAATCTCTTGCTTTTCAAATTAATTTTTAGATTAATGTTTAATTTCTTAGGAGAGTTTGTGTTGTTATATCTATTTATGAAATAACACTACAGTCATTACTAAATAAGCCTCAATTTTCTATTATGTCTTTTGTATATATTTTCTAGTGACAGTAATGTCAATAAATATAGTAGAATACACAGATCAGCTTTTAGTGAGATGTATTTACCTCAAAATTCATCTTTTGATTCTCATACTGTGATTGTAAATATAAGTTATGAGATGTTGCTGTATTAATGAAAAAGAATTCTGGAGTCAGATCATTTTGTTGCATGCTGGGTTATTCAGGGTGAAATGAGTTTCTTTACAGCAGGATTTCATAGAACCTTTAACATATTAACGTGCATTATAAATGTTTCAAAATGGGACATAACACAGTGTTTGCAGAACTTATTTAAACACAAAACACTCAATTCTAGCTCTATTTTCCATAGAACATACTTTGGAAAATGCTGGTATTTGATGCAGTTAATATTTGTGTGACTTGTTATAAAGCAAGTAGTGTGTCTAACCGTTTTTTATGAGTGCTATCCAGTTTATTTGAAAAAGTATTAACTTTAACATTTGGACACTTGGAATAATCGGTGTCAGATGCTTTTAGAGATCCTTTTAAGATAAGAGCTTTAAGGTTTCAGGTATAGCTTCTCTACTGCTGCTTCTATAGCTTTTCTCTAAAATGAAATTTATCCACATGTTTAGTGATGAAATTTACCTTAAACAGACTAGTTGTAAGATCTCTTGATGATTTTCACTCCACCCTGGTTTTCTCTACTGAGCTCCAAACTAACATTTTAAGTTCCTGACAGTTTTACATGCATACCCTGTAGGCATCTGAACTTGGTCAAAACTGAGCTCATCCTCACCCCTGCTATCCCCCAAATTCCAGACTTTATTTTCTGTTTACCATCTTGCCTAGTGGCACTGTCTTCTTTTCAGTCATTCAAACTGGAACCCCAGGAGACTCAGGTTCCTCCTTCATCTCCTACATCATTATTTCTTAACCTTGGCGCTGTAGGTATTTTGGGCTGGATAATTCTTTGTTATGGGGGGCTGTCCTGTGCATTGTAGATGTTTAGCAACATCCCTGGTCTCTTGCCACTAGAAGCCCGTAGCAGTCTCCCTCAGTTGGGACCACCAACTGTGCCTCTGGATTTTGTGAAATGTCTCCTGGAAGACAACTCACGTTTGATGAACCACTGTCCTACATCCAAACTGTTACTTAATCTTATTGATTCTACTTCCTAAATTTACCTTTAATCCCTCCTCATGTCTTCATTTTACTCCATAACCTCCTGTCCTCTTTATTTTTTTTTTAATACTTGGAATTCTTCTTAAGGGTCTGACTAGCACCCCTGTGTCCCATATTGTTTGCCTCCAGTCCACCCTCTTCAGTGCTACCAAATTTATCTTGCTAAAGTGCAAAGCTGTTCCCTTCTTACGTCTCTCAGTACCTTCCAGTGGGTACCCTCATGAACTAGCTTCTCTCTTTATCCCTAGACTCATCCTTCAAAGGCCCTCATACTCACTAACGTTCTTGCTACACATGCTGTTGTACTGTGTCCTCTCACTGCTGTGCTATACTTTGTTTCAGACTCTCCTGAGGCATCAATTTCTCCACAGTACCCCTTACCCACTTATTTTCAGAGAATTTATCATGGTGAAGAGCATTTTATTTATTTAGTTTTTAATATTTGAGAGTAGTTTTTTTTAAATTGAAGAATAGTCAGTTTACAGTGTTGTGTCAATTTCTGGTGTACAGCATAATGCTCAGTCATACATGAACATACATATATTTGTTTTCATATTCTTTTTCACCATAAAGTACTACAAGATATTAAATATAGTTCCCAGTGTTACATAGTATGAACTTGTTGTTTATCTACTTTATATATATTAGTTAGTATCTGCAAATCTTGAACTCCCAATTTATCCCTTCCCACCTCCTTCCCCTCCTGGTAACCATAAATTTGCTTTCTACGTGAGTCTCTTTCTGCTTTGTAAATAAGTTCATTTATCTTTTTTTTTTTCTCAGATTCCACATATAAGTGATATCATGTGGTGTTTTTCTTTCTCTTTATGGTTTATTTCACTTAAAATGACAACCTCCAGGTCCATCCATGTTGCAGCAAATGGCATTATTTTACTAGTTTTTATGGCTGAGTAGTATTCCATTGTATAAATGTACCAAACTTCTTTATCCATTCATCTGTTGATAGACATTTGGGTTGTTTCCATGTCTTGGCTATTGTAAATAGTGCTGCTGAGAACATTGGGGTGCATGTACCTTTCTGAATTAAAGTTCCCTCTGGATATAAGCCCAGGTAAGACAAGACACTATAAACCTCTTAGAAGAAAACATAGGCAGAACATTTTCTGACATAAATCTTAGCAATGTTCTCCTCGGGCAGTCTACTCAGGCAATAGAAATAAAAGTAAAAATAAACAAATGGGACCTAATTAAACTTACAAGCTTTTGCACAGCAAAGGAAAACATAAGCAAAACAAAACGATAACCTATGGAATGGGAGAATATATTCTCAAAAGATGAGACTGACAAGGGCTTAATTTCCAGAATAGATAAACAGCTCATACAACTTAATAATAAACAATGTAATCCAAAAATGGGCAGAAGACCTCAACAAGAAATTCTCCAATGAAGACATACAAATAACTCATGAAAAACTGCTCAATATCGCTAATTATCAGAGAAATACACATCAAAACTACAATGAGGTATAACCTCACACCAGTCAGAATGGCCATCATTAAAAAGTCCACAAACAATAAATGTTGGAGAGGGTGTGGAGAAAAGGGAGCCCTCCTACACTGCTGGTGGGAATGCTGTTTGGTGCAGCCGTTGTGGAAAACAGTATGGAGATTCCTCAGAAGAGCATTTTATTTTTCAACACATCTGTCTTCCCTCACCAAACTGAACTTTTCAAGGGCAAAGACCAATTCTGTCTGTTTTTGGCATGTAGAGATACTCAATAAAAGTTTGAATCGCTTATTTGTATGCCCTGATAAATGTAGTAACATCTTTGTTACTTCTAGGAATTCTGTTCCCTGTATCAGCAATACAGTTGTTTTCCTAGTCTTTGTCACCCAGGTCTTGATGGTTAGGCTTTTGACCACCGAAATCTTGAACTATAACTTTCTTTAAGAAATCAGCTTTTCAGAAAAGAATTGAAGAAAGCAGTGTATTTAGTTGATGGCAAATGTCATTTGCTTGTAAAATAGCTAGTTTACCCTAAAGATTTTTATTCAGAAGGGAATTGTGTGGGATAATTGTGCAGATTAATTACATTGTGTAAATTAATAATGGTGTGGGAAGTATTTATTGGACTCTAAACATTGCAATTCTGTTGAGTAAGGATTTGATGATTGGTCATGTAAGGCTTCTGAAACCAGTATCATTGTCTTAACAAATTTAATTTTTTGGAAAATATGTCTATTAGCACACATTCTTATAATTATCAGCCTACACTATCTAGAAATTTACCCCCTGTCAAATGAAAAAAAAAAGTATCAAGTCAATAAAGTCTAGAGTGGCCCACTTACCTTCCTTACATATCTTAATAAGTAGAATTTTGTGTGAATGAATTGCCCTGTGCATTAGGACTAGCCACAGTCACTGATGCTTAGAACTTTTAAATTAAAAGGTGAAAAAAAGAATTGCAGTGGTCGCAGGGCTTCAGGAAGGTCACGCACATATAGCAGCAGCCTTGCTGTGAAAGGCCAGGGGAGGAGAGTGAGTAAGACCTAATTGGGAAGAATTCTCTATCCCCGGCATAGTGCCTGCCAAACTACTCATAATTATTTGTTAAATGATCCCCTGACTAATGGCAGTTAAGCCAGAAGTGATGACTTTCTGCTTTAGGGAGGGACATAAAATGTACACTTCCTTTCGAAAGAGATTCTTGAGTAGGAACAGTTGTTATGGAGGTTTCCAGAAATAAAACTGCAGAGAGCCAGGTTACACACAGGGAAGGTACCTCCCTTTCCTAACAGCTCTCCCAGGACTGAAGTAAATCGTGGGAGACGTGTGACACCCAGCCCATCATTATTAACCTGAAGGGTCATTTTGCTAAAGACCAAGATTTGCCTTGATTGTTTTCTAATTTCTCTCCTTTCTATATTCTCCTTTCCCTTTAAATTTAAAGTTGAAAAAAATTTTAATTCTTTAAAATTAAAAAAATTAATTTGTTTAATTTTAATGTTAAATAATAACAGTTAAAATTCTCATTAGGACCTTAAGCTGCTTTAGGAAAAAAGGTGTTATGTAAATGAAAGAAACAAGCTTTATTTGGGCTCAAAAAAAGAAAAGTAAATGCTCTTAGAGAATTTTTACTGAAAACTCGGAGAATTTTGCATTGTAACGCTTCTATTACATACAGATTATCTCATGCTTGTTTTTCAGACTAAAAAAACTAATGATCATATTTTGAGTATATATTTTTGAATCATTTTGGTAATTGAAATTATAATTTTAAAAAAATCTCTATTGTTTGTCTTTAAGGCCTTACTTGATCTAAGTAAAACAGACTGTGATGATGGGCTACTTTGTTTACCTTACACTTTTCAGTGTCATAGGGATTATATTGAATATAAACTTTTCCAGTAATTTACTTACTTGTTACCAGAATAATGTAGGTTTTTTTAATACCTTTATTGTGGTATAATTCCTGTGCAGTAAACTACACATATTTCAGATGTACAATTTGATGAATTTTGATGGATATATATATACCTATTAAACCACCATTACAGTCAGGATAGCTAACATTTCCATCACTCCCCAAGGGGTGCAATTTTCCTACTCCTGATTTATCTCTTCCCACCTCATTTACCCCCTGGTAACTGTAAGTTTGTTCTCTATGTTTCTGAGTCTGTTTTTGTTTTGTAGATAAGTTCATTTGTGGGGTTTTTTTGTTTGTTTGTTTGTTTTAGTTTCCACATTTAAATGATATCGTATGCTGTTTTTCTTTCTCTTTCTGCTTACTTCATTTAGAATGACAATCTCCAGGTCCATCCATGTTGCTGCAGATGGCATTATTTTATTCTTTTTATGGCTGAGTAGTATTCCATTGTATGTATATATACACCACATCTTCTTTATCCATTCATCTGTCGATGGACATTTAGGTTGTTTCCATGTCTTGGCTATTGTAAATAGTGCTGCTATGCACCTTGGGGTACATAAGTCTTTTGAATTATATTTTTCTCCTGATATATGCCCAGGAGTGGGATTGCTGGATCATATGGTAACTATATTTTTAGTTTTTTAAGGAACCTCCATACTGCCCTCCATAGTGGCTTCACCAATTTACCTTCCCACTAACAATTTAAGAGGGTTCCCTTTTCTTCACACCCTCTCCAGCATTTATTAAGGACTTTCTAATAATAACCATTCTGAATGGTGTGAGGTGATACCTCATTATAGTTTTGATTTGCATTTCTCTAACAATTAGTGATGTTGTGCATTTTTTCATGTGCTCGTCGGCTATCTGGATGTCGTCTTTGGAGAGATATCTGTTTAGATCTTCTGCCCATTTTTTGATTGGGTTGCTTGTTTTGTTTTTGTTTTTGGTATTAAGCTGTATGAGCTTTTGGAAATTAGTCCGTTGTTGGTTGCATTATTTGCAAATGTTTTCTCCCATTCTGTAGGTTGTCTTTTCATTTTGTTGATGGTATCCTTAACTGTGGAAAAAAATGTAGTTTTAAATGGGTAAAAACTTTTAGTAAGAATCACATATATATAAGATACTTGTATTTTAGCAGGGCATAGTCAATTCTAATTATTTGCAGTGGTTTTGTTCTATAAAGACACCACAAACATTGAATTAGTGAATATTGAACCGTTGTCCTAGGGGAAATGCAGGGTTGGATTCCTGTGAGCTTCTGGCCACAACATTTTCATCAACCAATCAATACATAACCTTGTTTGATGTGTGTTTCCATTTAAAGACACCTTATTTAATGTATATTGTTGATTAATTACCATTGAACTCATGGCCAAAAGCACTGTAACACATGACTGAACAGAGCTTATATAACATTTTTTCTCCATGAGGCACATCACAGCCTTCTTGCACCTAGGAACAGGCAGCACTTCAGCACTGCTTGGGGGCCATTTGAAACAGTGAAAGCGCCAACAAAACACACAAGAATGCAAAACTCATGGCGCTAAACAAATTGCAAAAGGGACACTTGTTCATAGTGTGAGAACTGAAACAAGAAGGCAGAGTATTGCCTTGATCCACCTCAGGTGGAAACGTGCATGTCAGGTCACTGGAAGAGACTAAGAAAGTACTTCAAGTATGGACTTTGGGGTTACAAACGCATTTTATTGAGTAGGCAAATTCACAAATACAGAATTTTCAAATAATAAAGATTGTAACTGTTTTAAAGAAACTTAGGATTGAATACTTAGAATATTCAAATATAAGGGAAAGTTTCTCTTATTTTCAAAGATGTGGGAGTTTTTGGTTAAGTGGAATGAATCATCCTCCCAGTTTCCATGTTCTGTTGTCCAGTGGAATAAAATTGACTGCTTTCAATCTATCATTTTGTTTTCTCCCCAACAGGGAACAACCTATCTTCAGCACCCGAGCTCATGTCTTCCAGATCGACCCAAACACAAAGAAGAACTGGGTACCCACCAGCAAGCACGCAGTTACTGTGTCTTATTTCTATGACAGCACAAGAAACGTGTATAGGATAATCAGTTTAGACGGCTCAAAGGTAAGTTACATTTGCTTTAAATAACCTTGCTGTTTTGCTTTGTACAGTATACACTTCAGTTTTATTCAGAAGATTTTTATCTTCATTATTTTCTTTTGAGTTTTAAAAAGTTACCTCTTGAAAAACAAAATTGATTGTTCTTAGGGTATCAACTTTTTCACCCAGTAAACTACTTGGATTAACCACCATGTATACAGAGAGAGTTATATGCCAAAATATTCTACAGATTTAGGGTCAGTTTGATGAATATTCATTGTGTATCTGTTATGTCAGGCATTATGCTAGGTGATGGGAATATAGTGCAAACAGAATGGACACAGTTTCTACTCTTGGAGCATGCAAGCCAGTAAGGAACAAGAATTCTTTTCAGATGTGCTTCCATAGCCTAGTAGACAGTTCAGTATCCCTAATTCATATGAAGTCTTTAATATTAAATTCAATAATAAAGCTGACATCCATTATTCAGAAGAGAAGCAAATGGATAAGACCTGTTTTTATCTTTTAGGAGAGGCAGATAGTAAAATGTTTGACAGCATGGACTGCCTGGGTTTACATCTCAACTTTATCATCTGCTAAGTTTTTGACTTTGGGCAAATTATGGGTTTACTTCTCTCAGCCTCATTGTTCTCACCTCAGTACTGGTACTTGTAAGCACTGAGTTAATATCTACAAAGCTCCTACTTAGCTCAGTGCCTGATGGAGAGTATACCCTCAATGAATTCTGAATAACACACATAGGTAAATACCAAACATTAACTTCTGGAGATAGTGTGTAGGAAGATGAGGCTTCCATTCTTCTCCTTCCAGCTTCCCTGATGCCATGAGACCTTTTCACCCCCAGGAAAATTTCCCAGTTCAGTGTAGGGCTAAGAGCACAGACTCTAGAGCTGGACTGTCTGGTTTGAAGTTTTACTTTGCTACTTACTAGCCATGTGACCTAGAGCAAGATAGTTAATGTCTTCATGCCTTAGTTTTCTCATCTGTAAAAAAGAATTCATATGAATACCTACATCATTACGTCATGGGATTATCATGAAGATTAAATAAATTATTTTGAACACAAGCACTTAAAGTATGTATAGTAATCACTGTACAAACACTGATAATAATTGTTATTATTAATAATAAGCTTTTAATTATGTATTGCCTAGTGGGTTGAGGGACTAAAAGATAATTTAATGTTCAACTTCCTGTCTGCTTTTTCTGTATGCTCATTCCTTTTCTCCTTAACTAGATGATAGGCCCAAGGTGCTATTTGCACTTTGTCTTGCATGTAAGTGACTAAGGTGTATTTATTTGAATAATTGATCCTCTTTTCATTTTTACTCAGGATTTAAAGGACTTGGAGAATAGCAGTAGTTAATTTCTATGAAGCTTTATTTAATAAAGAATAATTTTGTCACATTTTGTAACTGTTCATGAAATTGACAGATATTAATTATTATAATCTCAGACCCTAGAATGTTTATATCTTTCCCCTGACTCAAACTTTCAGTTCTCTATAATCTGTATTTCTCTCTTGGCCCAAACCACAGATAAGATGTAGTTTTTATTAGAGACGACAGTCAAATGACGTATAAAAGTAAATTAGTCCCATGTCCATTGTGATGAAATAATCCTCATGTATTCTTCCTTCTGAAGCAGTATGAACTATTGCTTCTGTCAATCCCATTTTGAATATACTTTGCAGCTTGTAATTATTAGGCTCTTATATAACTCTTGTGAAAAGTTGTTTTTTTTTGTTTCTTTGAACAAAATCTACCGTCTGTACCAGAGTTAAATTTTCTTACACGTTTTCTATTTTCTAGTTACTTTTCTAAACCAGTGCTATTAACTACTGCAGTTTCCCTCAGGAGTAGTTTTCTGGTAAGCAGTAGTGGTTTATTTGATGCAGCTAAATGAGTGTTTTTCTCCTCCCCACCCCCACTTCTATTCCTGCACAACATGATGGATTGGAAGAACCTTCGGTGCCCTTGATTAGAAAGCGTCCATTTATTCTCACTTAGGGCCTCTACAGTGCATGTAACTTGCTTGAAGGTTTTCTAATCATGCTGCAGAGACACCAGCATAGCCGAGGGCCGGAATCAGGGCACTATATGGTTGGTAATGACACAGCATTTCTGTGTCTTTTCCTTGAAAAGACAAGAGCTCTAAGATTGAGAGATATATTTTAAAGAACTAAAATTTTTCTTTTAAATGGATTCATAGTAGCATTCTATTCAAATAAATCTGATAAATAACTGTAAGTGTGGAATCATCTGTCATTTTTAAGTTTTCTTCACTGATGAAAGAATTCAAGAACAAGTCATATGTAGGCAAGGAAAGTTTCAAAATGGGAATTAAAGTGGAACTCTTAAAAGCAAAAGAAGTTCATTTAAAATAGCTAAAACAGAAGGTTAGTAACCAGCAGCACATGGGTCCCTTATATGCCTTATAAAGCCTGTGACTGCCTGCTGTGTGTGAGTTACTAGGATCACCTGTAAAACACCCTTATCTCCTTAGACATACTCAGAGCTCTGCTCAGAGGGAACACTCAAGGACCATCCAAATCCAAAGCCGTGCTTGAATGGGGAGGGGATAGCTCAGTGGTAGAGCACGTGCTTAGCATGTACGAGGTCCTGGGTTCAATCTGCAGTACCTCTGTTAATAAATGAATAAATATAGCTAATTAGCTTCCTCCTCTTCCCCCAGAATAGGCCAGAAAAGGAAAAATCCTTGCAACTTCAGAGAAATAATAAAAAAGAAATAATAAAGTAGTGCTTGCCAGCCCTTACCTTCTTGCCTCTCAGTCTTTATCCCATCCTGGTCTGTGGTCTTCACAGAACTTAACACTCTGAAATTTCACTGGTCAGCTACTTGTTTACCTGTTCATTGACTGACTATTCTTGTGCTGGAATGTAATCCACAATTATATTGCCTCTCATTGTTGTATCTCAAGTTCCTAGAATTGTGCTAGGCATTTAATAGGTACTCACACACACACAAAAAGTTCAATATCCAAATGATTCCTTGCCATTTGGTAATATATCCTGTCCCTCTTAGTCTTTCATTCTATGACAACCCTACGAGTTAGAGCAGTTGTTAACCACACTTTACAGGATCTAAAATGACATGCTAGGGAAAACAGCTTTTGAACTGAAGGGTAAAGCAGTATATTAGTATATAAATTTTGTCGGAGATAAAAATGCTTATCAAGAATAAAGGCTCTCATGTAACAACAGAGAATATGTCTACTGTCTGTGAGATTGAAAGCAAGGAACCACTTTTACATCTACTTTAGTAGGACAAGAGTCATACATTCATTATTATAACTTCATCAATACCTGCATAGCTCATAAATATTTACATTTATACTGTTGTTTATGTGGTAAACAGACTTAGCCGTGTTCTGAAAATGATTGATTTTTTTGTTTCACATTTAATAGTTCACCAAATAACTGCTTATGGATTTGATAATATGTTTATTTTTATTATTATTAGAACCATTTTGTAATCTCGATCTCAGTTACAAAGTCATTAGGCTACTTAACTAAAACCAATTATACACTTCTGTAGTGCTGGCACAGGGATGAATGAACTTAAGTTAATATGTTATAAGAATAGTTGAAATTTATTGTAGTGGTCACCAAAGTTAATATTTAATATACTAAAGTACTAGTTTTCTAAGAAACTATGTGTTAAACAGAAATGATAGTGATTCTCACTGCCGTGATTTTATACCACTTTGTATGTGAAGAAGTAAAGCATATATTTAAGAGTTTGTTTTTCCCTTGAATAAAGGAAAATGTATTAAATGATTGAAAGTCTTTTTTGTATCATAATGTATTTCAGATAAGTTGGCTTTAAGAAAATTCTTAACTATGGATTTTAGAAAAGTGTCCAAATAGAAAATTTGTTCTGTTGCTGTGTTCATTTTTGGAAGACTCTTTGGAGAGGGAAAACTTGCTTTCAAATAAACAACTATTAAAACCTACTGGCTTTCAGTGAATATCATCCAAAATTAATAGATATTGATCCTAAGTGTTCAAAGGGAAGAACTGACCACATTAAAAATTCTTTAAAATTTCTTGCATCACAGGAAAACTTACTTTGATTGTGAAGTGTTGAAATTTGTGATAGAGTGCCATTATACTTATAGTTCTATTATTACCATATTTCCACCCTGTCACTTACAATGTTAAGAACTATTTCTCTGTCTTTATGTATTTAACATTGTATCTCAATAAGAATCTTAAGTTTATATGTAACTAAAAAGTCCTGTGCTTAAATGCCTGTTTGCTAATTTTTGGCTGGTTGCTCATACTTGTTTTATTTTTCAGGCAATAATTAACAGCACCATCACCCCAAACATGACATTTACTAAAACATCTCAGAAGTTTGGCCAATGGGCCGATAGCCGAGCAAATACTGTTTATGGACTGGGGTTCTCCTCTGAGCATCATCTTTCAAAAGTAAGTTAAATCATAAGATCTGAGAGGAAATCTGCATTTTTCAAGTCAGATGTCTTAAATATATAACAGACAATGGAGAGTGTAAAATGCAAGAGAAATTTTTTTAATATTCTCAGAACAACTTTAGTGACTTTAGAGCAGAAAGTAAGAGATCATTGGATTCCTCGTCAATTGAAAAATTTATTGTATACATTAAAAATGGTCACCGTGGATTGAGAAGGATTTGTGTGGTTAACTCTCTGTGTGATAGGAAATAAAAGGAAGGGATTATCACTTCAGAATGGATTTTGCTGAGGAGTTAACACCGTTGGCTGAAGATGTTATGCAAGATAGGTAGACACTAAGTTCTTCTGGATTATGAAAACTCAAGCTGATAATGATTTAGATTTCTGCCTTTTGGCATCATAGCAGGCACATATAGAATTCCTGTGTTCCTGTTAGGAAAGTGGTGAGAATTACTCTGAGCAATCTGATGCAATACAGCATACAGTCTAATAGACACCATGAAGAGTTCTCGGAACTGACCAAGTGAATTACTGTGGTCAGAGGGGCTGGTGAAATACAGAGCATCACCAGGCTAGATACTGGAAGTAAAACAGTTGTCTGCATATAAGTAAAAGCCATGCAGTGTTCTTACCAGCAGCACCTTGAATTCTTGTGAATGTCACACAGAAAAAGTTTATAAGGAAAAGGAAACGATCTCAGGATAATAAGATCAGGGGGATGAGGATTACTGACTTTTGCTCTTCAGATTTTATGCTTACCAGACCTAAAGATTTATGGTGAAAACTGCTGTGTTTAAAGCATTTTGTTAAAAGGATGACCCTACATTTGAAACATGTTACCTTTGATTTGGTATACATAGAATCTGATGGCTTGAGAGTTGAAATTGCTCAAGTGTAGGGTATTTAGGCTCTTGTTAGATGCACTCTGTTAATACTTAAGTTAAACCTAAGCTAATTATTACAGAAATCACTCAGTCTTAAAAATCAGTTATTTAAAAAAAAAAACTTACCCTTTTGTGAATATTTATTGACTTGAGGTTATAAGATAGTTTAATAATTAAAATAATCTTTGTTTGCTTTTGTTTTAGTTGTAAATTTTCCTTAACACTGTTGTTTTCAAGTGCTTTTGTTAAATTTTTGATATAAATTACACTTTAACGCTCAGTTTTATGACTTTTAAGTTTTGCCTTGGTGATTATAAGTCATTCTCTGTAAGATGATTAAAACAAACAAGTGTTACCTGATTTCATTTCTCTAACACCCATCATATTCTCTAAATACATTTCCTGAACTGTGGTAAAGGAATAAGTTCTAGACTCAAAGTATTTCAACATAACAGGGACACAGTCATCTAGTTAAGCATTGCCCCTCCATAAACAGTTCCCTTAGGAAATTACACAGTTATTCTAATATTTTTGCTCTTACTCAGAACCTTTTTGGAGCTTTTCTTTTGAAATAATCTATTAAAGCCTATAGCAAATAAATTAAAACTGTAATTATATTACATTTGCTGAATTTCTTGACAACAAAGGAACTAAATTGTGGATTAATTTCTGAAACCTGCATGAAATGATTTTTAAGCCTAAGTAATTCTGACTATAAATTAAGTTTGTTTTTTTTTCACCATGTCTTTCAAGTTACTGGGCAGATAGCTAATGTGGTAAAGAAATAGTTTATTAAATTCTGTCAGTCATATTGGCTCCTCTCATCCCGTCTTTTCTCTGAGAATGGGTTTTGTATATAAACAATTTTATTTTTCCTCTTTAAAGTTAACAAACATTTGCTTTTTGACCAAATTTACTGCTAGTGAATCCTAGTGTTCTGAGGGTGAAATGACTATTAGGAGACAACTCTAGTTTATTTATTCACTAGACTTGGTCCAAGTCTATAATCAGTCTCTTCAGAATATTTTGGCCCAGCGATGACAAAATCATGACTTACTTTCCAAGCCACCTTGAAGGCTAATGTTGGTGCTTTGTAGACTGTAAGGGACCCAAAGGAGTATGTAATCTTTTATAGTTGAAGCAAGCATGTAAATATTCTGGCTTGTTTTATCATTAAAAACTGTACGTGAAACAGTTATACGTCAAACATCATAAAGGTTTGAAGAAGGCTGTGAAGGCAGTTCTAGACAAGAGCCTCTCAAAATCAGGGAGAGCAGCAGCACGGAAGGAAATGTGTGGTCTCCAGAGGTTGATGTATGAGGAAAATTCCAATTTAATTTTCTCCGTGATACACAAACATAGTATCCTTGCTGATTACACTCCCAAACTGTACCCTCACCCCTTGGTCTTATTAAATATATATGAGCAACCAAGGAGGGACATGTGTAAGCTATCTGAGACCAAACTCTAGCTTCGTTGTATCATGATGTTTTTAAATGAGATTTGTCAGAGTACTCTATGGTGCGCAAGCAAATGTTTGATATTAGGCTTATTTTCCCGTCATTTTCATATTACACCTGTAATTGATTTGAGGGCTTATTGGCTTGTGTAAGAGTCAGCTATTCGGTAAAATGGAAGAAAACGAAGATAAAAGTAGGCAAAATTGAAATCGACCCGTTTTTATTTGGTTAATGTCTATAGTCTTTATACATTTAGTTTGCAGAAAAGTTTCAGGAATTTAAAGAAGCTGCTCGACTAGCCAAGGAGAAATCACAAGAAAAGATGGAACTTACCAGTACACCTTCACAGGTGGGTATCTAATTTCTATTCTTATTTATAAGTCTTTTTCATTTTCAGTGGTATCCTTTACGCCAGAGATAAGTTTGGGGGAAAAAATGGCAAAATTAAGGTGATTTCCAAAGTGGACATAAAAATGCACCCTTCAGTTAATCTGTACTCATAGGTGAAGGATTTTTTTTCTTTTTTTCTTTTTTTCTTTTCTATATGCCAGTGTCTTCAAGAATCTCAGGGGGAAAAATCAGCTTAATAATTAAAACTCAGGTTTTTTTAATGTGCATATAACTTAAAAACAATTGTACATAAAGAGCATAGATTGGCCTATTGTTTGTTTTCTGTGTTCCGTGATGGTCAGTTGGGTGCAGCCACAAGAGGAGACACAGGAGAGGCTTGGGAAAACAAAAGTTTGTTATACTCACAGGTCCTAGAAACTGGGGGCATGGCACACCTCTGAGGGGTACCAGGGATGCCTCAAGGTGGTCAGGAGGCAGAAAGCAGGAGCAGAAGGGAATACCAAGGCTAGAGCCCTGTACTGGGCTTTCTCTGGGAATGGCAGGGGAGAGTGAACAGTTTGGGATTGGCTAGTCTGAGTCATTTCATTGAGCTCTGAACTACAGGGGTGGTCCCTGGTTGCCTGCTACTGGGCTCTTAGATGACTAAGGCAGAGGAATATTGCCTCCTGGGATGCAGGGGCCAGAGAGAGGATGTGTGGCTCGGCCAGGGTGGGGGTGGGGGTTAATTTGCATATCAAAGGCATGTTCCCACCTTACCCCTGCTCTCTCTGAGAACTGGCTTGCCAGAAAGGTTTTTAAGATGTCAGAACATCACAATATACAGAAAATGTATATAAACAGTATAGTTTGTTCTACCTGATTTCAAGGTATACTTAAATCTGACAGTTGGAACATTTACATCTTAGCACTGAAACCCAAAAGGTTATAGGTTTTATAAAAGTATCACTTTTTCCTTTAACAAATGAGTTAATACCTGTTATTTGTCCATCATAGTCTTTCCTTAGCTGGAAATTAATTATACCTCCAAATAAAATTCATTAAATAGTTACATTTCAGTACTTTTTCAAATGTTTTAATGTATATAATATGACTCATAGAATGCCAATTATTTCCAGTTTTCTTAATAATAGACTTCTAAAATTAATCTTTATTTCAGTTGTCATCTTAAGAATAAGGTTCAGCTTTTTGCTGAGTTCTTCTCTGTAGTAATTATTGGTTTTTGAAATATAGTTAAGAAATTTTGTAAAAGGAAGGATTGGATGTTACAAATGGTTCTCTGGAAAAATAGCAGTTGTAGCTGGTTTACCTAAAACTTTCTTGAGGAAGTTAATAGGAATTGCCTTGGAATTTTGTGACTGGCCAAATGATTGGCACATTTTAGAAAATGGTTTGCTCTTCACCTTCTTTCTCATCCCTGGCAGCCAACTCTATTTGATAAACTCTACTGGTGTAAAGAGTTTTGGGTTTTTCAGAGGAAAGGAGAGCTCTATTAACAATGCTTAGAGTACATATTTCCTCATAGACTAAAGGTGTACTCTGGATTGAAGCCAAAGCTCTGTTATACCTCCTTTATACTCGCAGTGACCTGGAATGACGTGAATGATCATTTTGAAACTTCCCTTGAATCTGTCTTCCCTGAGTGTTATGGTAGTGTAGTTACGCTTTTAAGCATAAAACCCTATTTAAAATTTAGTACCAGTACATTAAAATTTAGTACCAGTACACGTTGGGAGCTCCCAGTTCCTCGGGTGAATGATTCTAGTATCACAAGAGGATGCTACAACACATTCAATAAGAGCATACTCAAAAGACTCCAATAAAATTGTAGTAGATTACACTTTGCCATTGTACTTAGTTCCTGTTTCTCTAATCATAACTTGTTTTTGTTTAATTGACCATGAACCATTACAAGTTGCTGCTAAGATACCTGCTCCTCTTTGGTGGAAGGAATGTCTTTAAGCCTTTACTTTCGTCAAAGGACTATTTCAAAGATGTTTACATTTGGAAAGTGCTGTGAAGTGTAAGGCATAAAGAAATGTCTTAAGTTCATTTGTATTTGAAAGCAAAAATATACTAACCTTAATTTACCCTTTCAAAATATTTGAAATCTGATTGTTAATTTACAGAAGCCAGAGAAATAGGGGGGAAGTATTTTCATTTCTTTTTCCTCCCCTTCCTCTTTTTCATGCCAATCCCTTATAGAGGTCATTAATATTTCTATTTTAGCTTGACTTGTATGACCTCTGGCTACCCTAACCCTGCTCAGCTAGAAAGCAGAGCTTGATTCTCACGGGTTTAACCCAATCTACTAAATGAATGCTCTGCCTGGAGAATAGAATATTATTCAGGAATTCAGCAAGGGGATCAAGAAATTAAATGGGATAATTGATAATAGTACACATTCAGTTGGTCATAGCTTTTGCCTTTTTTTTTTGAGGTGGTGTAACAAACTGGTAAAGTGTGTAGATTTTCAGGTCAAAGAGACTCAAATATAAATCCTTTTTCTGTCACTATGTGATCCTGGGAAAATTGCTTAACCCAAATCTATCTATACACTTGTAACATGAGTTTTATGTTGCTTACCTTATAAGATTATTGAGTGGAGTAAATATGATAATGGCAGTGTCCGTTAGGCAGTGTTACACAGTAATGGCAATAATGTAGACTCCAGAGCTGGGCTTTGAATCTGGGCTCTAACCCTATTAGTTTTCTGAACTTAAGCAAGTTACTATTTTCTTAATCTATAAAATGGGAGTAAGGACAATATTTCCTTACAGAGTTATTGTGAGAATTAAATGAGGATTATAAAGTGCTCAGTGTACAATAAAGGCTTAATAAACGTTAACAACTGAGTTGGTGATGTGGCTGTAATGTTAAAGACGATGATGTAAAGCCTTGACATAACAGTTTTTTAGAAAAATAGAGATGCCTTAACTGACTAAAGCTTCCATTAGAAGCCCCTGGAAGAGTTGTTAAAACACAATTGCTGCATCCCAAACTTAGGGTTTCTTATTTAGAAGGGCTGAGATAGGGCTTGAATTTCTGTTTCTTACAAGTTTCCAGGAGATGCTGATGGCTGTTGATCTGGGGACCACACTTTGAGATGCAGTGCTATAGACAAATCAGTCTGTCTCTCTAAAAGCTTGTAATGAAAGGAGTCTGGCATGTTTTCTGGTCACTTCTCTCTTCTTAGACTCTTGAATTAAGATTGTACCCATGATAATAAATGTGTGGTGGTGTCAGATAATCTTAATGTTGATTTCATCAAGGTAACATCTTTAGGAATAAGTTGAATCACATATTAGTTGTTAGTTTCTTTTGTGTATCTCTTTAAATAACACATTGATTTAGAACTTTGCCTCTGTCAGAGATTTACGTTCTCCCTTTTCCATGGGAATCTTTTAAACAGTCTGTTTGATATAAAATCAAGAGTGATGATTGACTTTAAATCTGAAGTTTCTTAGAAAGTTCACAGTTTTAAAAACACTGTATTTCAGTTAACTTGTTAGGCACGTTCCTGAGAATATACATTGAAGAAAAAAGATCTGTATAATCAAATAGTATTCAAATTTTTCTTCACTAGAGTTTAGAAAAAAATAATTTTAGCTGTCAGTTGACAAAGACTTTTAAATTGAGTAAAGTCTATTTACTCCATCACTTGTTTGTAGGCAAACAAAAGTCATGGGTTTTTCCCCCATTTAAATTGTCAGGTTGTATAGCATGGAACATATTGTAGTTGTTATCTTGATTTATAATTAATATATGTAGCTTTCTCAAGATTTTTTAGACTTCACTTTATAGAAAAAGTGGATTATATGTGTGTGAGTATATGTATACGAAGAAAAAGTTTCTTTAGCTTTGTTATTAATACCGTAATTTGGGTGGGGGAAGGTATAGCTAGTGGTAGAGTGTGTGCTTAGCATGCATGAGGTCCTGGGTTCAATCCCCAGTACCTACATTAAAATAAATACCTACCTACCTAATTACCTCCCCCCAAAAAATAAAATTTAAAAAGTACAATAATTTTTTAAAGTATTCATTTTAGTGATAAAATTGTATTTACCCAAATAGCACAGGCTTATTGTAACTGATTTTTTTTGGAGGGAGTAGGGAGGTAATTAGGTTTATTTATTTATTTATTTCTTAATTAAGGCATTCTACCACTGAGCTATACCTTCCCCCTATTGTAACTGATTGTTAGGATCTCTGTGACTGGTGTTTGTACCCATGAAAGTCAGTTGATCCTCTCTAGAGAGTAGTTCTTGAATCTATCAGATCAGAAGTTTGAACTGTATCATATCTTAGAACATTTAAAGTGCAATAAATCTCAAATGTTTTAGGTTTTCTTTAACAAAGGTGTCACTTGCTATAAATGTATTTTTTGAAAGGTAGTCTGCATTAGCCAAGTATTACTTCCCTAAACTATAATATTTATATATCTAGTCCACAAATATACCATTAGAATTAGTAAATGCCTATAAATTAACATGATACCCTGTTACTATCATTAGACAAGTATGGTTTCACCGAACCAAATGCCACAAGAACAACTTTTACAACCTCAGGAAAGGTTCACTAGAATTCTCTGGTATTATTGTTTGCCCTCCAAAGTAAGGACAGTGTAGATAAGATATGTGTCTTTAATCATGTTACTTGTCTCAGTGGAGTATTTTTCTCCTTCTGTATTGTTTATGTCCTAGGTGTTGGCAGTGAAAATAGAAAAGGAAGAAATTAGACGTAATGGTGAAATTGACTGAACTGGGAGGAAATGCAGGAACTGAGGGAGTGATGAAGGCAAGAGAGAATAGTAAAGAAAGATGTTAAGTTAGATGTTCTTGAAACTTCTATTCTTGGTTTGTAGCATCAACTTCAAAGGAACATTCCTACTTCAGACAGTGAATTTGAATCCTGTTGGGAGATACAGGTGAATAGTGGGTAGTTAGAAATTTGGAATTGGAGCTAAGTCTCAGGAGTCATCAACAAATGAATAATAGTTAAAGCTGTAGGTGAGAATGATATCCAGGAAAAAAATAGGATGGAAAGACAGGAGAGACAGGGGTCAAAATTTGTCACTTAAGATTGTCACTTAAGAAATTTGAGGAAGGTACAGGGGAAGACACAGAAGTAGGAAATGAAATAGCAGAGAATGTTAGCACAGAAGTCAAGAGAACTGCATTTTAAATTGGAGACAGTGATTTGGTACTTCAGGGGCAGAATTCCAATAGGTTGAGACTTAAGGGTGCAACAGCAAACTGGAGTTCACTGGTAATTAAAGGTGGACTGTTGGTGAAGGAAGGGCAATGTGAAGTAGCTTCTAGAATGAACGGAGGTAGAGTTAGTGACTTTGGGCTGTTCTTGAGGCCAGAAGGCTTGGTAGTAAGAATAAGGTAAGATATTTGGTTCTCCTGTAGGAGAAAAAGGGTTAGCATAACCTAATAATAATAATCTCAGGAGGATGTGGAGTTAAGAATTTTTTCCTAGAATGTGTGTGTAGGAGTAACATGAGTGTGTTTTTAAATGGAAGGAAGGAGTTAGGGAAGGAAAAAGAGAATAGAAGGAAGGGATCATTGATGCAGCGTTGTGCAGAAGAACGTAATGTTTTGAGAGGGGAGGGTGGAAACAAATTAGCAACTTCATCTGAGACAGGAGGGAAAGATAAAAATGGATTTAGATGCAAATAGGTGGGAAACTGAGAAAGTCTATGCCAGTTTATTTCTATTTTTTTCTGTGAAGAAAGAGATCATTCTCTAAGAGGAAGTACAACTGAAGAAAGAGAAGACTTGAGCAGAGGTTTGGAACTGCAGTTAGGTAAAGAAAAAGAAGAACCAAGTGTAAGTAAACTAAGGGATCCTCTGCACTTCAAGAGCATAACTGAAGTTGGAGCTCAAAATTATTTTCATGACACGACCCACTGTATTTAATGTATTTTCTCTGATAGCATTTGGTAGCTTGGGCACATGAAAATAGGGAATGATGATATGAAATTGGAAATTGTCAAGATGGGTGTTGTGGAAGGTAAGGAATCCAGAAAATTGTGATGATGCTGGTGAGGATATAATTAAGGTGATTGCCTTTCTGCTGTAGGCTGACTGTGGAGAGAAGTAAAGCTGGATTGAGCTGGACAATGTAGCAAAATAGCAGATGGCCAAGAGATCTAAGTCTTGATGAGGCTGAAGAGCAGATGGAAAGGGAGTGGGAGAGGTTGGGAAGATAGGAGGTTGTACAGCACAAGCCTTCCATGTCTGTTGGAATCAAAACCAGCAGTTGATGAGTTAATCTGAAAAGTCGGTTAATGTAAAGACTTTTTTTTTAAGATTCTTTTAAATTATAAATTAAAATTCAACAGTATTACATTTCATTTGTTCACCAACTTTTTTTATTTAAATCTTAAGTCTTTTCTTTAAATATAAATCTGTTCATTGGAATTCATGTTCTCTTTCTTACATAAATCACCAATAACTGATTGTAATTGCATGAGTTTGTTTTCATTAAGTAGAGCTAACCCTTGGCCCTGCACACTCCTACTGCAGCACATACACCTGAGAGTAGGCTGGTGCTACCACTCTGAAGGTCTGGCCTGGAGTGAGGGCCAACATCATTTTCTTCCATGTGATTTAAGATATTTCTAGGGCTTTTTGCTTTTTTTGGGGGGGGGAGCTTTCTTGCCGCTCTATAAATAGAGTAGAGGGAACAAATTCTTAAGCACTTTCTGAATCTTACATCGGTGCTGAGGCGCCTTTTATGTAATGGGGTCATGTGTCAGTTTTGGCTTCCTTGATACTCTCAGATTTTAATATGCAAATTTTTTTCCCAGTTTGCCTATTGTTGTAGATTATATGTGTAGGTGTAGGGTGTAGGGAGAATTTCTCAGAAACAGTGAGATGTGAGTTTTATTTTCTCAAAATAAGGATGTAGAGGTGAAAGAAATTCGTTAAATCTCAGTTTTTATTTATATTTTACACTTTTTATTTTTATCAACTATGATCAAAGAATATGGTATTTGATAATTTTTTCCTTAAATGATTACTGTAGAAGTGACTAGCCACTCTGTTTCTAAGGAGAAGTTATCCTACTTTTTCAAAAGTTTGTAGTCTAATAAATATACTTCCATGTTTTTTATTTTAATGTTTGATTTAAAGATGTAAAATGTTGGCTTTATGAAAGTTAAGGTTTTTAAGGAATAACTAAAGTTAGATGTTTAGAAAATTACACAAAGTTTATATTAAAAAAACAATTAGATGTTTGGAATATGTTAAGTAAAACAAGTTTCACAGTGCTATTTTTAGCATATGTTAAATTTCTGGAAGGTTTCACCCAATACTTTTGGCTACCTCTAGGGTAGTTGGAGAAGCTGGAGAGCAAAGGAGATTGATTTCCCTTATTTCTGTTGGATTCTTTCTTATTTTCATGAGCAAATATTAATTTTTTTAAACCTCCTTAAAAATAAAACATGTTCTGGGCTTTTTTGTTTTCATTTTAGATATAATGTTTAGGATAACTTAAATATGCCTTTTGTTAAACACAGCTAATGTTCGAGCTTTTGGAAGAAAAGCTTGCTGCAGTGAGATACTGGCATCATTGCAACCTCCATCGCTTTCTTCCTTCTCTCCTTCTTAGTTGCTTCAGCAGCATCACCATTTCTAGCCTCCCCAACACCCATGCCTCATAATCTTTCTTATTTTCCCCCAGAAGGTAGTAAGAACCAGAAATCAAATGACTATTCCTCTTCCTTTCTCTTTTGGTCCTAATCTATTTTTGTCCCTCATACTGTTATCATCCAGTTCTAGCAAATCCATAGTTGCTAATACTGGTTATGCCTTTTCAGGATAACAAGGTAATTTGCCTCTGTTATCATTTTCACTGAATCAGGTCCTGGCCAACTTACTGTTTAGTTCATTGGACAGTGAACCTTGATTATTTTAGTTTGGTTTGGCCTTTCTTGGAGAAAAATTTTCCTGATTTATTGAAACCAAATGTGAATACCTCATGGTTTCTTACTGGCTGCTTGAAGTTTTTCTAGCTAATTGATATGGTCCATAACTGATCTAGAATTAGTCATTTTGGATACTGTTCCCATTATTCACTTAGTGAGATTTGACTGTTGTTGAACAATTTCATGTTGTCATATTATCCTACAAACTATTCATGCATTGACTATCAGTTAATAGGAACAATAGATTTAGGAAAAAGATTTAAAAATAATGAAATTGAAGATCAAACTAGAGGTTCCATTAATAATTAAAAAATAGTTAAGTGATAATGTGAAATCAAGAAAGTAGCCTTTTGATCTTTGATGGCTTGTACAATTTATAGCATTATGGAATTATTAGTAAAATATTTAAATGTGAAATAAAACACATACAACAATATAAAACTAGAAGCCCCAGAAAAGAAAGTTGGTCTTACTACATTAATATTTTCTATATTTCTTCCTAGTCCTTCTTCATATGCAATACTTTTTCTGTGATCTAAATATCTCCTTATATCACCCTTTTTTTCTAGTTATAAGCATTTTCCTATATTACACATATTCTTCTTCTTTTTATTTGAGGAAATAGTATATTCTTTCAAGCTGACAAATTATGACCCATATCCCTTTTGGACGCTGGTGTTTTAATTTTCTTCCCCAACATAACCTCGTATTTCAGTTGTTAAGTTTTATTGCCCAGAGATTGCAAGGGGTCCACCAAGCTGCTCTTTAACAATCTGGTGCTAGTACCTTCCCTGGTTAACAGGTTTATCAAATGACCTCTCATTCTGATTTCTAGTATCACATTTAGGTAGTCTGATGATGGCAGTCACGAACGTGTCAGCATGAGCTTCGTTTTAAATTCCATTTATTTTCCAGTGGGATAAATTTAATTTACATCCATAGAAATAAGACAGGAAATTTTGCAAAGAAAAATATTTTCATTATGAGTAGCAGGCAAGAAAAGCTAAAATACACTAACATCATTATATATAATATGGTATAGAAATATTTCTGGTTACTTTTCTAAATGACTGTTGGAATTGAAAACAATGGCAGATAAGAAAAATTAAGACTTGTTGAAGATTCATTCTCCTCGCCTTCCTACCCTCCCAAATAAAAAATAAAATCTTGCATTTTTGTCCCATTTTTTTCTTCTCAAGTAATTATTGAATATTTTTTATTCTAATCAATTAATTGATTATATAAATGCAGAAGTTTTTCGGTTCTTTGAAACTACACTTCTAAATTGTGTTATGTTTACATCTTTTTTTTTAATGTTTACATTTTTAAATTGTATTCTTTCAATTTTCTTGTGTGTTAAAAAATTGTTTCTCCTTCACAGTTCATTTTTTAAGTCTTTGACGCAAATGTCAATTGAAATATAACCATACTTCATAAGTAAACATACATCAGAGTCTTTTTTAATTTTTAGATGATCTTGTGTATTTTAACATATATAACTCTTTTTTATTTCCACTCCCTTTTTTTTTTTTTTTAAAGGAGTCAGCAGGCGGGGATCTTCAGTCTCCTTTAACACCAGAAAGTATCAATGGGACAGATGATGAGAGAACACCTGATGTGACACAGAACTCCGAGCCAAGGCCTGAACCGACTCAGAATGCATTGTCATTTTCACATAGGTACAGATTCAATTCAACCATCATGATTAAGTAAAATATGTAGATATGGAAACTTACTCAGTTTCAGATAAATCTTGCAAAGTTACAACCCTGAGTGAAAATTCCAGGACAGACTTTTCTTTTTAACTGTTAACCTCAGACCGGTTTTAATAATTTATAGTTTATAGTTGCCTAGATGAACTGGAGTGAGCATTTCCATTATCCTTATAGAAAAAGGGCTACTGAGCTGATTATAGTACAAGTTGTTTTTCAGTGAAACAATATATTATTGCAAATCTCTTCTACTTATTTCTTATCACAGCCCGTAAAAGGCCCTCTGTTAACCTAGTTTCTATTCTCTTGTATGTTCTTGTTCTTATAAAATTTTAAAAATAGATTTCCTACTCTGAAATTAAACTTTACCATCGTCTTAGAGGTGACCTCACTGTATGATTTTGAAGAAGGGAACAAGTTACTGGGGTAACTTTTAGCATGGACCTATTAATTTTAATATCAGATTTATTTTGCATACCAAATAATAGTAAATAAATCTTCATGTGCTTCTGAATTTTAAAGAATTTGATACTTTAAAAAGGTGCAGTTTATCCTAAATGTGTTCCAAACTAGTTCCATTAATTATTGGCCATACTGTGGGATTTTGGAGGTGTAAGGAGATTTTTGAAACTGAAGTATTGCTAAACAAATACCTATCAGTCATTGTCTTAAAACTAATTTTTTTCCTTCTTTGGAAACTTTTGACTAGGCAGTTTTAGTTAACATTAAGAAAACAGTTTTCCTTTGTTGTGTTCTTTGGACCAGTTAAAAAAATCAAATTCTTGAGCATATTCAGAAGAATTGTGAAATGAGATACTCCAAACTCTTTTTCACGAGAATTTTAATTTTGATTGAATTTGTTGAATATTAGGGACATAGGATTAAACTTACTGAAGACTAACATTGTGGGATCTCAATGGCTGAGGAAGAAGAAATTAGGGTCTTTTTAGGAATGAACGTAGAAAAACTATTTGACTATGAGACTATTCTAATTTGTTCCTAAAACTGCTAACAATTTTGCATAAAAGAGTAGGCACATTTTGGAATTCTCATAGAGCTCATGCTTCAAGTATTGCAGTATAAGCATATTCTCTTTTCTATAGCTATAAAAATGAGTGAATCACATGAAAATTTTTGGTTCCACCAATCTGAAGACTGTATGTTTACACTGATTTGTAGATCATACAGGTTTTTAAAATACACAATTACAATTAAAGAGCAACGTGATTCATACGCAGTTTAAAAAAATACTAATGTTGAGGGAAGGAAAAATTTCTTTCCTGTTAAACATATCCATTTAATAAATAGATATGACTGCACTGAACATAATTATAAACTTGATTTCTTTGGCTAACACTTGAACGAGACATGGATTGAATACTGTAGCATTAAGAAGGAAATATGAACTTTTGTATTTATCATTTGTAAAAGCTATTTCTAGTTTATGCACCTAAAAATTTCTAAATGTTTATTATTTTGCTGACCCTTGGTATTTGGAGTTACTGTGATTGGTCATCTATTGATTTTCTCTGCTCTTGGGAGTCAAATAGAAGTTACTTACTTTGATGTGAAGATATAGCTTCTTTGACAACTGGAATATGTAGATTAGCAAAGGAGATATTTGAGTTCTGAAAATAAAACTTAACAGGTCAATTTAAGCTTTTAATTTTGTTAAAGGTATTACATAATCTTACAGTTTTCTTACTTATAGGATTTTAGAAGACTTATTCTCTGAACTTATTTTGATTTTACATCAATCAATATTAATGACTATTCACCTAGTTACTTGACTGAAATCAAGATTTCTAGCTGAGATAGAAGACTGAGTATTTTATAACTAATGTCAGAATCTCAAAATGTCAGTTAGAGAGCTCAGAGACATGTAATCTAGGATTTTCCAAACTACGGTAGCCTGAAATCAACTTAGGTTATTTAACGCATTCTTAAAAATAAAATGTAATAAAATAAATGGGAAACACCAGAATAAAACCCACATTAAAAGAAGAAACTGTATGTCACTAACATACATATTTATGTGTGTGCTGTATTATAGGGTAAGACGTCAAAGTTTGAAAGCATGTGCCTTTGGCATATGAAGAGATTAAATCCCTGAAGTTAGGTAGATTTGTCCTAGGTCACATAGTTCATTAATAACAACTTCAGGACTACAGCTCAGCTCTTTTGATACTAGTGTGTACTGCCAGTTAATAGTGCATCTTAATAGAATCCCAGTCCCCAAAACAAGTACATTGTTGTGTCAGGAAGTTAATAACTGTTCCTATTTTATGAGAACTACAGAGAGATAAGATCAGTGTTTCATGAATTAGAGACACAAACAATATTAAAATAATTTTTGTTTAAATCTGAAACTCATAAATGTTTAAACTTGATGTATTATCCTTTTTTTCCCCGATGGCAAAGAAAACGTTTAAAAATCTGTATTTTTAAGGCTTATTTATACTATTTATTTTTGCCTTTCTTCCTTAGCACTTATTTCAGCAGAAAAGAATGAATGGCAAAAGAGATATTTTGCCAACATTCCTTTGTTCTGGTTGATACCATTTTACTGCTAAATAAGGAGCAAAATCACTAGAATATCTGTGCAGTTCTTGTTTTTTTTTTCTTTTAAAGATGGAAGAATATAGGGAACAGTAACCCAGTCAGTCAAGTTAACTAAGAGTTGATTGTAGTAATAGCTACTTAGCAAGCAATTCAAATCTTATACCTAAATCTTAGTAATTCATTAATTAACACACCAAAAGAAGGCCCTGATTTTCATTTAGCTCTAAAAATTTTAGTAATGTGTGTATAGTTTGTTGACTCTCTGTAAGCTTTGTATTACTTGCTTTAAAGAGAAAAGCAAGATTTTTGTTAGCCTTTAAATTTACACAAATTTTCAAGTATCTTTGAAAGAGAGAGTACTATAATGAACTCCCATGAACACATCTCCCAGCTTCAACAGTTAGGGGAAAATGGCCAGTCTTGTTTCATTTCTAATCCTATCCACCCTTCCAGTTTTGTGTTATTTTTAAAGCAAATCCTAGACGTACAATTTTATCCACAAGTATTTTTTTAAAAATTACTTTTGAACTTAAAAAAAACTTACTTACCAAGCTAGTAAACTTTTTTTTATATTTTAATTCACTGGCATTATAGGGGTACCTTTATTTACTCTTTTCTTTGTTTTTTTAAAAATTACACTGCTGAACTCAGTTTTAAAATGTATGGGCTGCTCAGTATTCTTTAGTCAAGTGCTGTAGTCATGTTTTGTGTCTTTGTCATAGCTATGCAGAAACATTCTTATTAAATAAGTTTCAGTAAATTAACAATGTTTTGGTATAGTCTAGGGATGTATAAAATAGGGAGATTATGAGGATGAAAATGTTTAATTTCTTTGGGGAAATGGTATTAAATTTTATCTAAATCACTATTTTTCCTTAAAAAATAATTTTTTAACCTAAATGATAATATTCTTTGGGGACTTAGCAGGTATACACTCTGACCCACTGAAGTGTGGAGGGCATCTTTTGAGACCTTAGTCTTAGAATAGTTATACAGTTGACCCTTAACACAGGTTTGAACTGCAAGGGTCCACTCATATGTGGATTTCCTTCAGTAGTAAATATTACAGTACTACATGATTCACTGTTGAATCTGTGGATGTGGAACACGTATATGGAGGACCAACTGTAAAGCTATGCATCAATTTTGACTGCATGGAGGGTTGGCACTCCTAATCCCTTGCATTGTTCAAGGGTCAACTGTATACTAAATAAAATAACTTCTTCGTGCTAATCGACTAGCATATATTATATGGGGAAAGTGTTTGTTCTCTCACTCCAGGGAGGACTTGTTTGCTTCATAGCATCAGCTGTATGGAATTGTGGAATTTACTTGTTATTTCTTAATAAAATCTAGGCTTTTTAAAAAAAGATTTAAAGCTATCTAAAATTCTCTTAGAAATAGTTAATTTTATAGTATCCCAGTGCTATTAGAATATAATGCTGAAATATAATACTGAAAACTAAAACTTTTAACTTTGTTTATTGTAAATTTATGATCCTCAAATATTCAGTAATACATTGATAAATAACTGCTATCATATTTTTGAGAGTTGAGAGCAGGTATGTATATACAGTAGTAGCTCATAAAGCTATTTTTGTACTGATAAATTTTAAAAACAGTTTATCTTAACGGAAAGTAAGCTTTTCTGAGCACCAATTGTATTTAAATTATTTGATATTTAGATAATGTATTCTTATGGTGCTGCTAGATTTTATGCATTTTGGGAGTACTGCATCTATCTTCTATTCAGTTAAAAGAGATTTTTTCTGCCACTCTATGTGTTTCCAGCAGATATTCATTAAAGGATGTAGGCAGAAACATTACTGTTTAGTATATTGATTTTGCTTTAAATCAATATGACTACAATTTCACCCAAATTTATGAAATCCGGACACTTCATTCCATTTGTGTTTAGTAAATTAATTTTTTCATTTATTATCAGAATTTCCAAAAGCTACTACTTTAAAACTGTCACTAGGGATTTTTGTACAGTTTCAAAAACTATTATTTCATAGGAAAATGTACATACCAGTTTAGTTACATGTTAAAAAAAACAATGTTTTATCTTGAATGAAATACATTTTGTACTTAGTTTGAAGATGATACAAACAGGAAAAAATTGAATGACTGTTAAACACTCTGGGGTACTGTATTCTCCACAGCTGTGCCATTTGTCTCTTTCTCATGGATAATAAGCAAAACTCCTAAGATTATAGTTATGAACTAAAATAGAAGTAATTTCTGTAGATCACTCTTGCTTAAATAAAACCATGTATAAAGCTAGGGCTTGATTTCACAAAAAGTGCTTTATCATTGCTAAAAGTGCAGATGAAAAATTTAACTTGTAGTCTTCCCCTTATTGTTACAGTTACAATTGACTTAAATATTGTTATTCTTCCACCATCAAACCTAGAAAATTAGAATTCATTTTGAAAAATTAATTTGAAGACCAAGACAATTTGTGAGAGATTGCAGTTCAGCAATTTGGAGATGTCAGAACTTCTTTTACCATAATTGTGAACAGATAGCATTTTCTAAGAGATGTTATGGTAATTTGGCAGTATGTATAGGTCTGCATTGCTGGGAACTAAGAAGTAATTCATATTTTTAAAAATAAGATGCAGTAAAAAATACAGTTTAGTGACCAAGAATTTTCACTTTATTAGCTTTTTACATATGTATACTTAAATTTCCTATCTTAAATTTTTTTGGGAACTTTTATTCTATTTTAATGTCTTCTAAAAATTTTTAAAGACAATGTAAAAATTTGCTAAAGCATTTTGTCAGGCATTATCGCTTAATATGGGTTATTTGCAAGCAGAAAAATACTATTCATATGAGATAATGACATTACTAACACATCTCCAGTAGGGATTAATCCCTTCCCCTCCTTCTCCTCTGCCTTACCATTGTAATTAACTGGAAGAATTTTCACCAATCCATCCTTAGTGATTGTGAGTTTCTATTTTCAGGAAGATTGGCTTGGAGTTAGAGGTGTGGTCATTCACAATGGAACAGATTGACCTTAGATTAATTATGATCTCTTCCCTGTGGCAGGCTTTTAAAAATCCCTTTTTCCCCTCTTTCTCTTCTTAGAAGTCAATAGTGGGGATTCCATTGGAAGGGAGGTGTGTGATATGGACAGTTCTGTTCTAAGACTCAGAGGAAAGTGTTCCTGCTTTGGATTTGGCTTTCCGTCTTTCCTCTTACTAGAATAGTAAGGGATAAGAGTAAGGTGTGAACGTAGGCAGAGACCAAGCAAGCCACATAAATGTGTGAAATTTGTGGTGTATATGACAGTATGGAATTGTGAAGTAAGGTGGAATGTGCAAGGTTCATCCAAAGATATTAAATTAAAAAAAAATAAGACCAGAGAGATGAGGATTATATGACCCATCTGGTTTCTAGTCTGGGCTTTCAAAAGGGATCTTTGTGATTTACATATGGTTTAGCCCAAGGTAAGGATCTTAAGCAAATTCCCAACTAGTAATATTCATTGCCTTTTAATTCTTGGTGGTGGTATTTGGGAGGATATGATCTGCAGATTTGGAATCCTGGGTATTTGGTGACATACTATTCTGACAGGTGTTATTCTCTCAAACACAAAAATCTGACCATGCCACTTTTCTCCTTAAAATATTTCAGAGGCGTGATGTATGTAGACCAGTCCATAGTCATCAGATGAGGCTTCCTCAGCCTCATCATTTTGTGCTTCTGTAGCATTTACTCCCAATTGCTTGTAGTCCTCCACTTACAACCAAGCAGCCATGCTATTGCTCCTCTGCAAGTCTTTGCTCCCTTGTTTTTGGAATGTTCTCCCTTCTCTTTGGAGTGGCTACGCACACAAACATATAGTACTTTATACTTCCTTGCCCCCCATCTCTGCCTCTAACTTGATCACCAACTGATGAACCCCTATATATCCTTATAAACTCCAGCATCACCTCCTCCAGTAAGCTCTCTCATGTCCTCAGACTGAATTATGTGTCTCCTTTGTTAAATTCCTATTGTCTCCAAGCTGACATATGGAAGTTAACATTAGCTTCTCAGTCTCTACTGGGACAAGGACTGTGCTTTATTCATTAGTGTCACTGGTGCTTAGTACAGTAGGCATTCATTAAACATACGAAGGAAACAGTTTCCCTCACAGAAACTGAGTACATGCTCTGAATGCCCTTGGTACGGTGCTTCAGTCAGCTAAAGTTACACTGGTTCATAAGACCTTGAAGCTAAGATATAAAACTAGTTCTGTTTTTGAAAAGCAGTCAGTCTTACCAAACTTGAGATTTGAGTTTAACTGACTTAGTTTAAATTGTCTTCAAAGTTTCATAGTTTGTGTAAAGAAATTTTAAAGATAGTTTTATTAATAATGTTACTAAGTACCTAAATAATGTGAAGAATGCTAAAATGTGCATTTTCATTGTAACAGAATCATTTTCATTCTTTTCTTGAGAATAATTTTTCTTTTTATTTCAAAAGAAGTGCAGAGAACAATGATGTATTTTCTGTGAAATGAAGCAATATTTGTATTCTGTGGTTTTAAAACTGGTTATAACCACAGTGTTTTTAAAACTTTGATCTCTTATAAAGGCCAGAATAAGTACTTATTATTTGACTCAAAGAAGTGAATTTAGGGAATATAGAATTTTTTTAATTGAGAATTTTACTATGTACATTTGGCAAAAGTAAAGATGAGGGCCAACTTGTGCTTTGTGGGGTAACACATTAGCCTCACATTTATGCAAATAAGCTGACAATTCACTGAAATGTATTGAAAGTAGTCATGTTTCAGGGCCTACTTTCCTTGTAGAGTGTGTAAAATGTAAATGTGACTAAACAGTTGAAATCCATGTAAATTTTACTTTATTTGTTTTTTATCAGTTTTCCATTTTCCTTTGACAGTTTAGATTAGCCATATATCCAGTGTAGACAAAATAGTTTGATTTTTTTTTTAATGACTCTGTCCTAAATTGAAGTCTAAATGTTGATTTTAGAACTTTGGAGATAGAAGGAACTTGCACTACTAAATAGTCCAGACACTTCATTTTACAGGAACGGAAGCAAGTCCAGGGAAGAGGCGTTCAGCGTCACTATTTGCTCATGGCTAAATTAGACCAGAGAGGACTCCTGAGTCATTGATCATTAGGGTCCATCCTAGTTGAGGCAGCCCTCCTTCTACTAAACTTCAAGAGGATTTATTTTCTGTATCACATTTCCAGATACTCATTGTCTCATTTTTATCATCGTTCAACACACATTTATCACCACTTACTAAATTCCCCTGCTAGGTTCTTAGCTTCTGGCTAAGCCTGATTGACTTGCATTTCTTGGTAGCCCATATTGTTGTTTCTAGTCACTTAGGCATGTAATAGATAGGAAATAAATGTGTGAAAAAAGAATGTACATGCTTTTATTGTTACTGAGATGACAGGGGTATATAAGTTGGTACAACTTGATTATTAGCATCAGAAAACATACATATACTAGGAATGGCTAACAAATATACCAATATGAAGAATAATTAGTTTACCTTTTTAATTCTAATGGGGTCTACTTACCTATTAACATTCCCATATCATTAATAGTTTTATTGAGATATAATTTGCATACTAGACAAATCATCTATTTTAAGTGTATAATTCAGTGCTTTTTGGTATTTTCAGCGTTGTGCAGCCATCACCACAGTTAATTTTAGAACACTTTCATTACATCCCTCAAAGCTTTGTACCCATTAGCAGCCACTTCCTTCTTCTCCTTCCTCCTAGAAGACATCCCCTGCCTCTCCCAATCCTAGGCAACTGCTAATCTACTTTCTGTCTTCGTAGATTTGTCTGTTCTGGACATTTTGTATAAATGGAATCATATAATATGTGGTCTTTTATAGCTGGATTCTTTTATTTAGTGTGTGTTTACAAGGTTTATCCAAGTTGTAGAATGTGTCGGTACTTCACTTCCTTTTATTGCTGAATAATACTCAGTTAACCCAATCATCAGTTGATAGACACTTGGATTGTTTCCACTTTCTGGAAGTTCCACCATTGTTATGGATAATGCTGCTATGAACATTTGTGTATGAGTTTTTGTGTGAATATATGTTTTCAATTCTCCAAGTGTATACTTAGAAATGGAATTACTGTCATATGGTAACTCTGTGTTTAACCTTTGAGAGGAACTGCCTGATTGTTTTGCAAAGCAGCTGCACCATTTTAAATTCCTACCATCAGTATGTAAGGGTTCCAGTTTTTCCACATCATCAACACTTGTTATTATCTGTCTTTTTTTATTATAGCCATGCTAATAGCTGTGAAGTAGTATCTCTTTATGGTTTTGATTTATATTTCCTTGATGGCTAATGTCGAAAATTTTTTCATGTGCTTATTGGTTACTTGCGTATCTTCTTTGGAGAAATAGCTACTCAGACCATTTGTCCATTTTTAATTGAGTTTGTCTTTTTGCTGTTGAGTTGTAATTCTTTATATATTCTGATGTTAACTCCTTATCAAATAAATGATTTGCACCTATTTTCTCCAGTTCTGTGGGTTGTCTTTTCACTTTCTTGATGGTGTCCTTTGCAACACAAATGTTGTTAATTTTAGTGAAGTCACATTTACCTTTTCTTTACCCCTATGTTGCTTGTGCTTTTGGTGTCATATTTAAGAAACCATTGCCTACTCCATGGTCATGAAGAGTTACACCTATGTTTTCTTCTGAGAGTTCTATAGTTTTAACTCTTACATTTTGATCTTGTCCATTTTGAATGTTTTTGTATATGATGTTGGATAGAAGCCCACTTTATTCTTTTGCATGTGGATATCGAGTTATCCCAGTGCCATTTGTTGAAAAGACTGTTATTTTCCTATTGAGTTGTTCTGACATCCTTGTGAAAAGTCAGTTGACCATAAATGTGAGGGTTTATTCTGAACACTCAGTTCCGTCCCACTGGTCTATCTTCATGCTGTTCTTCTGTATGGTAGCTTTGTAGTACATTTTGAAATTTGAAGATGTGAGTTCTCTAATTTTATTCTTTCTTTTTAAGATTGTTCTGTTTTGAGTCCCGAGAATTTCCATGTAAATTTTTGGATCAGCTTGTGAATTGTTGCAAAGAAGTCATTTGGGATCCTGATAGCAATTGCATTGAATCTATAGAACAATTTGGATGGCCATCTTAATAATGCTGAGTCATCCATCCATGACCTGTGATGTTGTTTAGTGTTGTTTAATTTTCAGAGTATGAGTTTTGCCCTTCTTTTGTTAAATTTATTCCTAACTATTCTTTCTAATGCTGTTATTAGTGGAATTGTTTTCTTAACTTTATTTTCTAACTGTTCATTGCTGAATATAGAAATACAATTGATTTTTGTATAGTGATATTGTATCCCATAAACTTCCTAAACTCATTTATTAGTTTCATTAGTTTTTTAGAAGCTTCCTTAGGATTTTGTATAGTGATACTGTATCCTATAAATTTGCTGAAATTCATTTATTAGTTTTAAGTTTTTTAGTAGCTTCCTTAGGATTTTCTATATACAAAATCATGTCATCTACAAATATAGGTAATTTTAACTTCTTCCTTTCCATTCTTGATGCCTTTGCTTTCATTTTCTTGACAACTGCCCAGTCTAGAACCTTTGGTACAATGCCGAATAGAAGTGACAAGAAGGGACATCTTTGTCTTTTTCCTGACCTAAAGGGGAAAGCTTTCAGTCTTGCATCCTTACGTACAATATTAGCTGTGGCTTTTCATGGATGCTCTTTATGAGATTGAGGAAGTTCCCCTGTATTCCTAGTATTTTAGTGTTTTATATTTAATATTTATTCTGGCTGGTTAGTGATTTCTTCCCCCTCAGTGGAAGCCCCAACAGTTATATAGAGAGATTTCCTTCATAGGTGCTTTGGCATCTATAATACGAGGTTAATGAAAAAGCATGTTAGCAAAAGTGACTTTAGAAAGTATATTCAATCCTTTGGCTTAATTGTTTTTTGTAATTGGATCATTTTAGGGTATGCTTTACTCACAGGCTAAGTTACTATTGAAGAGACAACCTAAAGCCTCTCTGCTCTATGAAATAATAGACTTTTTTCCTCTAGATATATAGAGAATAGATATTAGTAATTTGTTAAATTATATGAAGAAGCACATAATTGGGTGTTACCTGAGTCCAAAACACTGCTATTGTATGGTAGTCATACCTTTGCAGCTTCTTTTAAAAGGCATAGCTAAGCCATCCTGTCATTATTATATATTGTCACAAAGTCTTAGTTTCCGTAGCAAGGAAGATGTACTGTATCTTAGAGGTCTCACAGCCCACAGTACCTACTAGGTGTCAAGCCCTGAACTAGACGTGTATCATGTTTTAGTTTTTTGGAGAGAAATAGGTGTCTTGGGCAGAAACAATAAAGAAGAAATTGGACTCACTTCCCTTTCCCGACTTCCCACTTCTGTGACCACATCTAGTTTTGGAACATAGTGGAGTCACCATTTCTCATGGAAGAAGAAGATCTGCAGTTTAGCCTAATTGAAAAGATGCAAATAGTCCCTGACTGAGAGACTAACTAACATGGAAGAAACATAACACTTTAAAAAGACCCAATCATCACAGATTTAACTTTGAAGAGTCAAAAGAACTGTACTTAACTGTAAGAATTCCTGAGTATGCCTAGATAGCATTTAAGATATCTCTGATTAGAAAAGGAAAAAATGACTTGGCGTGGCATCCTGTGTTTTGTTCCTTTGGCAAAATGCTATTATACTTGCTCCACATAATTTTCAGAAGTCTTAAAAGCTCTTGATGGAGAAAATGTTCTGTTTCTTAAAAATCAAAATAGCTATTATTCCTGATAAAGATAGTGAAAAAATAAGCAACCTGATTTTTCTGGACTTCAAAGTAGAACTCGTTCATAGATGCTGTTTCTTTTAAGACTTTAATGTAGCTATTTTCCTACATGTAATCTGATACTCATATCTTGGTCCATTTCTTTTCTCGTCACCTCACAGGGATGTTGTGAGGCAAATTTTAAATGTTCCTAAGAAAAGTGTAGAATTAATAACTCTTGACTGTCTCTGTTGATAGTTTATACAATCGTAAGATTTTTATCTTAAAATTTACAAGTGCTTTCCTATAGTTATAAATGGATTTTAGGTGTAATAAAATGGAAATAGAGAATGAAGTTGTATTTGATTTATCACTGAGCATCGTTGTAAATAATTTAACTGCATTAATTGTTGCATTGTTTTTTTTTCCAACCAAAAGCTTTTATACAATTATAATTAAAGAACAGTAAAAGTGTCTGTTTTCCCCTTTAATTTAGTTGAGATTTAATTATTCATATCTCTTAGATAAAAGGTAATCCAACTCATCAATTTCTAATGAAGAGAAAATGAAAACTACAATGAAATAGATATAGTTTAAAGGAAAAAAATCATAGAGATGCCCAGAATTCAGACTTTGAATAAAACTCTATATTATTAGGTAGAGGTGACATTTTAGTAATATTTTCACTAAAAATAAGAATAGAGAGATGATAAGCACTTGCTTTACCTCACAGTAAAAAGAGTTAGAAAAATTACGTTACTAAATAAAGGAAATATGTTTAAGTATTAGTTAAAATTCATGTATAGAAAATTTTTGATAGCCTGCAGAATTTGATTTCATTTGTACAATTTCATTTTTATAACATATTTTGGAAAGTAATTGTATAACATTTTCTCCTCCGCATAAATCAACCAACCCAGTTTTTGCAAATCAAACAGATATAGCACATGAATTATCTGATAATGGCTCCCAGAGCAAGGTTTTTAAATTGCTGTCAAATGTCTATTTTCTACTGCTTTATTCTCACTGTGTATAGTATCAAAAGAGAAATCAATTCAAAGTTAACTTATGGATTCAGGCATATAACCTGGCATTTATAAACAACTAATTTAGAAAATCTTTTCTAAATTACCATATTATTTAAATATTTGTTTTATAACTTATTCTATATGCTATAAAAATGGGAATGGATATAGTCTTAGGTTAAGTGTGTTGGTATCAAGAAAGCACTTGAAATTAAAATGTTGTATTTTTTGTATGCCTCACTTAAAAAAAATTTAATACCTTTAAATGAACCTTGTACACTTCACTTCACCAGAGATCCTGCTACTCCCTACTGTCATATATACCTCAGTTCACTCACTTATGTTGTTTAAGTTGTTAATTTACTTGATTTGTATGGTGGGAGTAACTATAGAAGGGGCCTTTCTTTGGCTAACTCAGTTTATCCCTCTTTTCAACATTTTCATAGTTTGCCTTCATTTAAGCATTGTATGCATACATTCATACCTACTACTGATATGAATGATATAAATTGGCTCATAGTATATTATTCTTCCGGTTTAATGCTGGTATGTTTGAATACTGCAGCTAGAATAACAATTTGGAAATTCTAACCTCATAATAATGAGGAAAGCACCATGTAAACAGTGAGCTAGTTTGAGGATAATTATGAAATTAGTGATAAAATTTATGTATAAGCATTAATAAAAATAAGGCTCCTTTTAAAATAATTCTGAACCTGGTTCCTTTTGCCCATACTGATACTTTTTTAACATTAAAAATGATATCTAATTGAGATAAGTTATTTTTTATTAAAAAAATTAGAATGTTTTTCTTTTCCCCCCAAATATGATAGCATCTAATACAATATGTGTATTCTTCTAACCAATCTATCATAGAAAGCAAATATTAAAGTTGGTAAACATGTGCTTCAGAAATAATGAAGAAATACTGCTGCATTAGTCATTACCTTAACAATATGCCCTGTCTGATCTTTAAAACTTAGAAGGGCTATCTTGTATCAGTGCCCATTTTATTATGGGAGCAGTTTATCAAATACATCCTGAGCCTGATATAATTCTAGAAAGATTAATTTTCTGGGAGGAAATGTGAATAATATAATAGTTTTGTGATCGTTTTGTCAGTCTCTAAAAATAAAACACGTTCTTACCATCATATACCTCTCAAAAGGTGAACTTAGGTTCTTCTGGCTGTGCTGCTTGTAATATTCTTTTAGGTAAATCACTTCATCCCTCTAAGCTGGTTTCCTCATCTATTAAGTAAAAGCAGGGGGTGGGGGGCAGTGAGTAATGATTTATAAGGCCCTTTCTCTTGATCATGTTAAAGTGATCTTGCCTTTAGTCCAAGAAATGAGTAAGATGTCCTCTTGCGGTCTTTTGTGGCTGGGCATGAGATTTAGCACCGAGTTTATAATCATTAAAAACACTGATATGTTACTCTGCTACATAAAAAATTAAATAAGTCAAATTCACCATCTCTGTCTTTAAATAGTAGAACATTAGGCAGAAGAAGTTGTGCCCTATGCTTTTCCATGATATGTACACATAATTAAAATTATTTAAATTCCTTCCAGATGGCACTGTGGATTCAAAATATGTGATCCATCAGTTATTACTGTTGAACGATAAACTCATTTAAAGTTAGAGCACTAGCATAGGAGACCGCATAGCATTGTAATGTCCTGGAATGGATTACTATAATGGGATGAACTTTTGAACAATAATACCACCTAATAACTAGACTTACAGATTGAAACCCATAATGACAATTAAGTCTTCTATACTTGGGAATGAATTTTAGCAGCATTAAATCATAAACAGCAAATTGAAACCTGCTTTATGTACTGGTTCACTTTGAAACATGGTATTAACCAGTGGAAAATGGTGAGATCTGAGAGGCTGTCCTTGGGGAAAGGAAGATGTAAGAATTTAATTAGTAATTTATTGCTATACCTGGAAATAATAGTGTAGTCATTTACACTTCAAATAGTGTTGTTGGATATCTCGTCTGTGGGTCATGCCTCACAGTTTAACACAAGCTCCAGACTAATTTATAGAAAGCATTGTGCCCCAAAAGGCCGGGGAGGAATACTCCTTGCTTTTAATTCACTAAATTTCAGTGATGCCAACTGAGAGAAAGATCATGTTTGTTCTTCTTCTTTATTTTCTTCCTCAAGAGATCATCTTTTAATAGTTTATTTCAGTTCAGAACTCTAAAGGCTAGGCTATGTGTACTATCCTTAGTGCTTCTGAAGATTAGATGGTATGGTGTATATAGAAATCTATTTATTAAAGGGGTTTGTATTTAAACCTATATTTTTATACTGTTAATTTTTTTTACAGTTTTATCTCCACTCATTTTATTTTACAATTGTCTCATGAGAAGTAGAATTTACCCATTTTCAAAGAAAAAAAGAACCTGAGATATAAGGAGGCTAGGGAGTTTTTCTAAAATCTGTAGATCTCAGAATTAGAATTTGACTCTAATCTTCTGCTTCTCTGCCTCAGTCTTTGCCAGATTTATCCTGAAGAAATTTTAAGCCCATATGGAGACCAAACTTGAAAAAGATGATAATTAACAAAATTCATTCGTTGTTTGGCACAATAGGTCACAAGTCACCAATAAGTAGTAGGTCTGTAGGCATTTAATTCACTTCACTTCTTATGTATTTAGGCTAAGTCAACATGGTCATGTTGATTTATAGTTATTTACACTGACAAATATGTTAATAGGGTTTATTGTGTATACTTGTATCTGTGTATAGTCATAGTATTCTTGATTATATACTGCCGGAAAGGAAAATCATTAGGAAATCTTAGATTTGGGTAAACATATATGAGTATAGGGCACAATAAATTTACATATAATGTGTTTTTTGTGCTCTTTAGTCTATTAATCTAGTAATATAGTTAAGAGTACAATCTGAGCGTTTACCAAGTAGCTGGTTAACTGTTTCAATACTGCTTAGAGCTACCCTTTATGTTTCCAAAACCATCATGGCATGAGCAAACGTTTGGAACCCTTGTAAGGATGTGGCAAGTTACCAGCATCTCATTCCTTGGGAGCAGCAAGTTAAAACTTGCACATAGTTTATGCATAATATGGTCGTAGTCCCTGAATAGTTCAAAAGTAAATTCTAGATTTTATTTGAAAGTAAAGAGGTTAAAATTAGCTCTGCTATGAACCAGTGATTCTAAAAACATGTCCAGAGGTTGGGGGCACCTGGAAAGCACAATTACGGTTATGGAGTGCTTTTTTATGTATGTATATATACGTGGGTAATCACATGGATTAGAAAGCATTTAGCTAACGTGTTATATGTGTAAAAATTACCATGAGCCACATTCAAAAGTATGGTCAAACTAAGCATAACCAGCTGTTTCTGGAAGTTATCCATGTATAGGTCCTCTTTTCATATTCATTCGTTCAAAATCATTAATTGAGCGTGTCTGTGTGCCAGGACAGAGTGACTAAGACTGCCCTTAAGGAGCTTTGTGAGGCAGTAGGACATATATTTGGTGGTGATCCATGATTATGCAGAGGTGGTGATTCATAGAGAGCCCTGGAAGCCCCAGAGAGCCCAGCTATCTTCCTGTATACCTCAGCTCTCTGATCTCATGCTTCCCTTTACACTCTTGATGTATTTGAGTGCCAGGTACTGTGGATACATCGGTGCACGAGGAACACAGCTCTGTTCTCATGGTGTTTAGACTTAAGTGTGGGGAGTAAGAAAAATAAATAACTGCATAATTACTGCTGTGAAAAATGTCGTGGAAGAAGAGGTCACAGGGAGTGGGAGAGGGCAGGTAGTGTTATGTCTGAGTCAGAAGTGAACGCCCCCCTGAGGAGTCACACGTCAGTCAACCTACCAGAGAACAGAAGCCACCTAGAAGAGTGGAGGAGGAGCATTCCAGGCAGAGGGAGGGGCACCTGAAGCCCTTACGTGTTTAGTGCCATCAGCCCAGGTCACAGTAGTGGCGGTGGAAAGAATCTGTAGAGAAAAACTGGGATGGAAGAAATGAGAGAATTTTTTCACTCGGTAGCATTGAGAGGAACGGAATAGGAAAAGATAAAAATGTCTCTACTCCATGAGCTTGTAAGCCTTTGGAGAACAATAGCCATGCTTATTATTTATTCTTGAATTCATCTTGTCTGGTAGAATGCAGTGAACATTTGTTAACTCAGATGACTGGTCACTTGTTTGCTATATATTACAATTTTTTTCTACACTTAGGGTGAGAAATGCCTTTGAGGATGAGAAAAATGTCATATACATCTAATCCCCTAAATATTAAGTGCAGTACTGCTGATTTATCACTGATTGCTTGAATTAAGTTCAGAAATTACACAAACTGATAGCCTTTTTAGTTATCCAGTAACCATGAAAATGTTAGCATCACATGACTAAATAAATTAGAAATGTAAATCTTAATGCATCGATAGAAAACAAACACTTCTTTGTCTTTCTTCTCCTGTAGAACCCAAGAGGTAAAATATATAAATTCCCACATTTTATAGAATTTGTCATATGGTTCTCAATTGCTAAAAATTTTAAGGAAGAGATACTTCTGACTGTATTATAATAAATCATTATATATTATTTAGCATTGTCTGTTAAGATCATCTATGAATATAGTGTTAAGTGGTATCAGTAAAAGGAATCTAAAATAAGTTTGTCTTCTTTCTTGAATTTCTCTGTTCACTTTTACAAAAATGCATCTGAAAAGTAGTTAAGTATACTCTCAAAGATTAACATTTCTAAGTTGCCTGAAGTTAGTTGCCACAGGTCATGTCATTTTAATGTAATTCTTGAAAAAACTCAGCATGGAAGCTAGCTTTCTAGATCTGTATTTACATAGAGTTTCTCCGAAGTCTTTATTTTTTCCTAGCTTTATTAAGGTATAATTGACATATAACATTGTGTAAGTTTAAGGTATACAGTGTGTTGATTTGGTATATTTATATATTGCAAAATAATTTCGTCAGGCAACACCTGTGTCAGGTCACATAATTACCAATTCTTTTTTGGGATAAGAACATTTAAGGTGTACTCTTAGCAACTTTCTTTTTCTTTTTCTTTATATATATATATATTTTTAAATTGAAGTATAGTCAGTTTACAATGTTGTGTTAATTTCTGTTGTGTAGCATAATGCTTCAGTCATATATGAACATGTATTTATTTTCATATTCTTTTTCACCATAAGTTACAAGATATTGAATGTAGTTCCCTGTACATAAGTTTCAAGTATATAATACAGTATTCTTAACCATAATCAGTATGCTGTACATTAGATCCCCAGAAATTTTTCATCTAATAGCTGGAAGTTTATACTCTTTGACCAGTATCTGGATCCTTTTTCCCCCACCACCTCTTCCCTGGTAACTGCCATTGTAGTCTGTTTGTATGCATTTGGCTTTTTTTAGATTCTGCATGTAAAAGACAGTATACAGTATTTGTCCTTCTCTGACTTATTTCACTTAGCATAATGCCCTCAGGGTCCATCTATGTGGTCACAAATGGCAGGATGTACTTCTTTCTCATGGCTGAATAATATTCCATTGTGTATATATACCAGATATTTGTCTGTTTTCCGTTGATGGACACTCGGATTGTCTCCATATCTTGGCTATTGTGAATAATGCTGCAGTGAACATGGGATCATAAGTCCTTAATTTGTTTTTTATAAATCAGTAAGTCATAGAGATGTAACATAACTAGTTAAAAGGCAAAAAAATGAGTCATTACAATTGCCTAAGATATTTACGTAAGGAGTCACTAATACGGGTAAACACAATGTATATGATGAAAGCTCCTCCGAAGCTTGGGATATGTAGTTATTTGGAGTGTTTTCTGAAAGCTGTTAATAAACCAAGTAAACCTCAAAGCATATTTTAGTGCTAAGAGCCTAGTTTTAGTTTCTGCGTTCATTTGTAGAAAACAGCACAGCAAATAGTAACAGTGGTTCCTTGAAGTAATTACGCAGGTAATCACATGTACACATTGTATCAAATTGTTACCTTTACATGTAAATTTAAGTAAAACGTCCATCTCTATAATGCCAAGTCTTTTGATTTTGAGTTATTTAGTGACACGGATGTCTGTTGTTTTCATATCCTCAAAGAGAAATAAAGAGATCCTACTTTATTAGTCAGTCCATACTTGTAACCATTCTCCACTTCAAAACATGTTTCAAAATATGTTTTGCAAATTTTACTGTGATGTCGAAGGCCTTTGGAACAACATCTTAAATCTGTTTAATCCATTCTTTACCAGACTCTCTAAGGATCTGAACCCAACTTTCACATTTTCATTTCACTTCTGACTTGTATAAGCTCATCATTATTGATTTTTATTAATCTACATTCTAAGCTAGTTGAAAAGTAGTCCCCTTCATGGCGTTCTCAACACCCTTATATGACGGCATCTAGCCTATTGTAGATAACAGAGCACCGGAATAGCCCATGTGGGAAAAGACATGGTTTAGTTGGAAAAACCTTGAGGCAGGAATCTTGATTCAAGTTTTAGCTCTGTTGCTGTTATATAGAATGTGGAAAGTCCCCACCCATTACAGCATTTGGATTTAATAGTCTGGATTAATTCAGTTGCTTAAGCTTGGCATAAATGAAGCCCATGTCACTGTCTTGATATCATATGTGATAGCTTTACACAAACAAAAACTCTTTTAAAGTCACAGATTACAAAAGAAGTGTTAAGCAAGGGAAATTCAAGTTAATGGAATGGACATGTTCAAATCTGCCACTGTTACTAGAAAAACACACAAAGCAAATATCCCGCTGACAGTGATTTTAGTTTTATCATCTTTCTATTGCTTAAGTGATGACTGTTGCTGAACTAATCTGGAGATGGAGCACAGCCAGTCTTCATCAGCTTGGCCAGTAAAGTTGGTCCTTGGAGTTACTGTGGCTTCTATCCAGGCTGACTAGGCAGGCTTTAGAGGAAAAACAAAAAAAAAACCCTCTTGGTAATAGCCAATCAATCAGTAGTAGACTAAACTGTTATTAATTCTGAACTATATTCACTTATCAGAAGTTCCCCCTTTTAAAAGTTCATTTGCATAATACTTTTGATCAGGCCCTTACTTTTGCATAATATTTACATTGCTCACATATACATTAAATAAATGAAGTTACTAATGATGATCTGCCTCAACTAAAAGACAATAATAGTTGCAAGTAAAATTTTGTTCATAGTATAACTCAAACTTTTAAGTAATTTGAAGTTATAGCTTTAGACTCTGGCCTTATCGTTAAAAACAAATTTAAACTGAAATGCAAAACTTCTCTGATTCTGAGTACCAAATAATGGTCAATTGAATTATTGATTATAATTGGTTTCTAAAAAAATGAAAAGTTTTCATGACAAAAAAATTGGAAAACAGATTTTACTATAAAATTAGCCATATATTTCCACTCAGTTTTAGCTTTGGCAAAATCTCTATTAATAGCATTTTTTTCTTTTTGCCAGTACTGAGAGTGACTTCTATTTTATTTATAATATTTTCCCCCAACAATACTAATATTGTGCTAAACAATTTTTAGGATGGCTTTTTCCTTAAATGACCTACTTTGCAAGGAAACAGAGGCATCTTAGCCTCTAAAACTAAATCAAATTATGACTAGATAGATAAAAATATTCGTTTCTGTCTTGAATAAAGTATAATGATTATAATGCTATTAACCTGCAAATGACAGGCTTAAAATTAATTGATCTCTTTGTAAAAGATAGATGTATATTCATGAGGTACATAATTCTTAAGATAAGAGAAACATAATTCTTTACTTATTATGTAAGGCTATTTCCCTGAAGACATCTCCCCAGTAGGATGATCTAACATCATACTCTAAATGAATTTCCAAAGAAAGTTTTTAGTTACTGATCAGTTTTTATAAGAAGGAAACCAACACAAATACTGACTTGTATGAAGACAGTAAATGCATAATTCACAGTAGCACCTTGAGTGAGTTCTTTTCTCATTTATGAACTAGCAATAGGCCCATTAAGTAGCTCTTTATTCCCTTCCCTTACATCCAGCACCCAACCCCGTAAATTCACTGATGGCAGGGAAAGTATGTTTTTTACTAAAATATTTGAAACACCTGAAAAGGAGTTTGAGCCTTTCACTTCAGGCAAGAAGTTGTTATCCACACCTTTTACTTTAAATAGGCTGCTTTAAATTTTCAAAGGGAATCTCTTTACAGGTTTTAGAGGTAGGGAGTTGCAGCGAGAGTGACAAGTGAAAATGAAGTTGGGACCTCCTTGACCCCTTCACCTTGTATCTCCTTTCCTTGACCACAACTACCTTAAGGCGTGTGGCAGAGACCACAGAAGGTGCTGTGCCAGGCAGGCAGTGCGCAGATGTTAGAGTTCAAAACCATCTCCAAAGCCACGAGTGCTACTCCAGCACATAGGTACACTTCTCTTACTGCTAGGAGCACAGTTATGGGAACTAGGGGATTTCTGAGGGCCTCTTTTTAGTGGGTTTATGTCTCCCTCAATTTTAGTGAATAAAAATGGGGGTAGGGGTAGAATTTTGTGTCCTCTAAAGTCAAATGGGAAACTGCACCAAAGTGCAGTATATTTTTATAAATGTAACATAGTTCAGATTCAGATTTCATCTTCTCTGCTCACTGCTCACAATCAGAAATCAACATTACCACTTTATGAGAATCCTTTTGGTTAACTTATTTTCTCACTTCTTCATTAACTTGATAAACTTATTTGGAGGTCTGTACCCACCAGAGGTTAAACTTATACATATTGGAGTGCGCACCTGATGTTGTTTCATTTAAATTATGTCTAAGTTATTTACATCACTAATCAAAAATATCTCCCTTAAAATACTTAATGTTATGTATTTTTAACCTTATAGTTCACTGAAGATTCTTTGAAGGTTGTTGCTTGTGCATATACAGAAGGTGCTAACATTTGAGTGTCTGTTACGTTCCTTTTTCAGAGATACTTTTATTTGAGCTGTTTGTTCCTTGGAGTCGATGAGAAGAGTTAGTATTAGTGCTGGTTTTACAGATAAGGAAACTGAGAGCCAATGAGCTAGACAAGCTGCCCAGGGTCATAAAATCAGCAAGTGGCTGGAGCCGTGAGTTGAACCACGTGAACAGACTCCTAAGCCTTTGCCTTTTTAAAGTGAGCTGTAATAGACGTGTAACGTTGTGTTAGTTTTTGGTGTACGTGAGCCTGTACTTTTAATCGCTGTTTCACAGCTGGTTCTTGCTTCATGTGTTCTTTTAACAAAATTCTTTACAACTCAGATACTTCTATTTATAGATTCATACAGTTATGCATTACATATTTTGAAATAATTTGTTTCAGATTAATTTTATAACTTCCTCAGAAAAGTCAATGGTATTTCAGTTTCTTTACCAGAACTAAGTGAAATTCTGTTTTAGAATCTAATTTCAGATGCCTTTGTTAAGACACACTATTACTTACATACTACCAAGAAAAAACATTGTCAATTAAACTGATGGTAACAGTGCTTTCAGATGTATTTAGACATAGATGTTAATATATCTGTGTAACACTTTTGTATGCATGTAAAATAAAATAAACAGTTTAAGATATTCCTATAATATCATCAGATTCAGAGTAGACCTCTTCTGCTTCACTCATTGACTTTTTTGACTCTAATCTATGTCCAGTTTTTCAACCCAATATCATTTTTGGGGGCTACCAGTAACATTGGTGATACAGTGCTTCTTTAAAAACTAGTTCACTCTTGTCTCTGAGACTTTCTTCTGAGCCATTGTTTATTGAAAGCTTTAATACTTAAATTCCAATTCAGTTCTAAAAACTGTGTTTCCCAGAGTATGACCATGTGATTTCCAGTTCACTACAGGGCTTTCTTTAAACCTTTATCGGCAAATTTATCTTTATCTGTTTATCAGTAGCCATCGGTTTCTATATTGTATGTTAATCTGGACACACCAGGCTATGTGCAAAGATAATAGAGTGTGAGGCAGGGGAGGAATCTGAGCTGGAAAGTAAGACTTGGGAGAATATCAAGGCAAACAGTGAAAGCAAATGGTCAGAGGAGGCAGCGTTTAGAAGCAGATGCCAACAAGAGGGTAAGGAACGGAGCAGTGGGAACAGATGATAAGACGACCCCCAAGGATAAGGAAGTTAATGAGTTGCCAAAACTACAGTAAGCTTTTTTTTTCTTTTTAGTGCAGGTACTGGAGATTGAACCCAGGACCTTATGTATGCCAAGCATGCACTCTACCACTGAGCTATACCCACCCCCCTGCAATAAGCTCTGAGAGACACCTTGTTAATATAGCATTTAGGCAAACTGAGGCTTGCACCTACACCTAGCAGAAAAGTCCTTTCATATACTGGGCTCTTTAAATACTGTTTATAAACAACGCAGAATTACTCTGTTTTCATTTAAGAGGTATTTCTTTCCTTTGAAAGGATAACTTACACTGTATTAAGAAACACCTTTACACCCTAAACTGTTTCTTCAGAAAGCATTAATTTCTAAGTGGAACTAGCTTAGGGCCAGTAGTCCACCATGAGCACCTACCCCAGAAGGCGGCTCGCAGACAGGTGAAAGTCCATGGTGACTGCTTCTGCGTTCACAGGTGTGGAGGGGGAGGGAAGCTGACGACAGGCAGATCCTGAGATAAGGCAGTATTATGGGGTGCTCAGTTCAGCTCTCTTTCATAGTTAGGGAGTAACCTCATTACCAGTGCTGAAATTAATGTGGAGAAGTAAGCCTGTTGCAACCTATTCTTAAATCCTCTATTAAAAGCTTATCAGGATATTTCACACAGTTCTATGTATTAACATGCTTAGGAAGTATATGCAAGGAGCTGCCACTCCAGAGACTCTGATGGTGGATCCTGAGGCCTGGAGGTGTGCAAGAGAGGTAGCTCTCTTCAATTCTGTTAGTGACCATTCACGTGTAGGATTCACTCCGCAGGATAAATAAGTGCATTGCTCATGCATGAGACTCTTATTTTGGTAGATAGTCTATTTGTTAGATAGTACTTTTGAAATACTTTTTCTTCTAGATTTTATATAACTTAATGAAGTTTACCAATCACTTACAGAAAGAACTTTGACTTTAAAGGAAAACAATAAAATTCCAGTTTAAAGAATCTTTCCAATGATGTTTTTGCAGTGTTTTGAACTCTCTCATCTGACTTCTAGATCTGAAGCCAACAGGAAACCAGCTGGTCCTTTTAGAAGGGAAACGTTACCAAATAGTCACAAGAATAAAGAATTATTTTGCCCTATTCCAGCATTCAGACATGAGATCATAGTGGTATTTCAGTATCTCTTCTGACTCACTGGTGTCTCCAGCTAAACAATTTCTTTGTGAACAGTTTATATTTTTACTTACCGTGAAACTATCAACACTATACTTGTAAAAAAAAAAGGGGGGGAGGGGGTGCATATTAGCAGCCAGAGAACCCCCCTCCTTTTTTAAACAATGCTGACTTAAAATTTTGGTATCAGAACTAATCCCAAGGTATTAATTACTGCTAAAAATTAGTCTGTTGGGGAGGAATATGAAATCTTAGAGTTGTGGATTAAATCAAGGAACATTGTTTTTGCAAAATTGCAAAAGTGTGCCAAGTATTTTAAATTATATGTAAAGACTGAACAAATCTAAGATAACAGATAGCTCACATGTAGAACTTCGTTCAGGACACTCCAGAGTTCATTGTCAGCTGAAATTGTGGAGGGTGTTCTGATGTACTAGATGGTGAAAGGAATATATGAAGAAACTGTAAAGAGAAGACAGAGCAGATTGACAAAAATCAAAAGCATTGTATTTCCTCCACTCTGTTTCACACGGTGCTCTAGAAAGACAGATTATTAAAGAAATAGCTCATAAAGCAGAAGCAGCAAGAATGTTCTGAAAGTTTCAGATTTACCAACAGAGATGAAATTTTCGTTGGTAATTGTAAAATAACCTTGAAAACATGTATTTCTTTACCTTGGAAACAAATACTAAGAAAAATGCAGAAACAAAAACTTAGCGTTGAACTGCCTGCCTTTAGTACTTATTTCAGGACCATTAAATCTCAAATTGTTATTGTTTACTGTACTCTTATTCAGTATGCATAAAAGCATTTGATATGACAGTCTTCTTCAATATTTATTTTCTTCTTTAAGTGCAATGAGCAGTACTTTGGAGCTCTGCAGAGGAAAGAAAAGAAAGGTTAATGGGAATCCATTGAACAGCTTAACTGTGGCGAGACATCACTACTTAATATATTAGATGCTCAAGACACATTCTTGGATATGAAGTAAACAAGTTATAGTATACGAAGACTTTGTATGTTCATCTTTTTCTATCCCTTCCAGAGGCGTCGTTTCAAATTTTTCTTGCCCAAAGCAGTTTTAACTGCACCTTGTCTATGTCCTGTTCCTTTCCTTTTCATATCCTTGCCTCTATAATTCTACTTCTCCTATCTGCTTCTTATCACTATCTCCAGATGCCCTCACCTCCTTCCTTTTATTTTCACCTCTTTTATTATGTGTCACAGCTATTCTGTTTCCTGCCCACCCAGTCTCTTCTCTGCCAACAAATACAGACATGAATGGAGCAGCTTAGAGATCATTCTACCCCTTTTAAGAAGACCTGAGTTTTCAGCTCTTTATTATTTGTAGTCCTACAGTCACAGGAAGAGTTATCTGGGAGTTCTTAGAAAGAATTTTTTTTTTCTTTTAGTTGTGTGATAATTTTTTTTTTAATTTCACATATTGCTGGTTTTATTTTGTGTGTGTGTGTGTGATAATATTTTTTAATTGAAGTACAATTTATGTATAGTAAAATTCACCTTTTCTACTATAGTTTTATGATTTTTGACAGATTTGTACGATTATGTACACATCAACACAATCCAGGTAAAGAAGGATTCAGTCACCCCCCAAAATTCTCTCCTGCTCTTCTGTAGTTAGCCTCTCTCCCTACCCCCAGCTACAAGCAACCAGTAATCTGTTTTCTGTCCCTATAGCTTTTCCCTAATGTCATATAAATGAAATCATATAGTAGTAGATAGGCTTTTCTCCCTTCTTTAAAAAAATTGTGGTAAAATATGTATAACATAATATTTATCATCTTAACCATTTTTAATGGTTCAGTAATGTTAAGTATATTCACATTGTTGTGGAACTAATCTGTAGAATTTTTTTTCTCTTCCAAAACTGAAACTCTGCCCATTAAACAACAAGTCTCCATTTCTCTCTCTGCCCCCACCCCTCCAACACCTGGCAGCTACCCTTCTACTTTCTCTCTCCATGAATTTGACTACTCTAGGTAACTTACATAGGTGGAATCACATAGTATTTGTCTTTTTGTGACTAATTTATTTCACTTAGCATCATGCCCCCAAGGTTCTGCCGTGTTATAGTACGTGTAAGAATTTTCTTCCATTTGAAATCTCAGTAATATTCCATTATATGTGCAATGTAGGCACCATGTACTGTTTATCCATCTATCAGTGGACACTTGGGTTGCTTCTACCTTTTGATTATTGTGGCTAATACTGCTATGAACATTGTTGTACAGCTATCTTAGATGTATACCAAGGAGTGGAATTACTTGATCATATGATTATTCTAGTCTTAATTTTTTGAGGCACTGCCATACTGTTTCCCATAGCAGCTCCACCATTCCCAGCAGTGCACAGGAGTTCTAAGTTTCTCCTTATCCTCACCAATACGTGCTGTTTTCTGGTTTTTTGATAGTAGTCATGCCAGTGGTTATGAAGTAGTACCTCATTGTGAATTTGATTTGCATTTCCCTAATGATCAGTGATGTTTAACCTCGTTTCAGGTACAGGTGCTTACTGGCCGTTTGTATATTTTCTTTGGAGAATCTTTTCAAGTCCTTTGCCCATGTCTTAATCAGTTGCTTGTTTTTTGTTGTTGAGTTGTAGGAGTTTTTCATATGTTCTGAATAACCCCTTCTCAGGTATATAATTTGCAAATGTATTTTCCCATTCATGGGTTGTTATTTCACTCTGTTGATTGTATCCTTTGATGCACAGACGTTTTTAATTTTGCTGTGGTGCAAATTTATTTTTCCTTTTATTGCCTGTGCTTTTCGTGTTATATCCAAGAAATCATTGCAAGTCCAATGTCGTGAAGCTTTTCCCTGTGTTTTCTTTTTAAGAGTTTTATTGTTTTAGCTCTCATGTTTAGGTCTTTGATCTATTTTTAGCTAATTTTTATTTATGAACAAAACTTTACTCTTTTGTGTGTGGATAGCCAGTTTTCCTAGCACCATTTGTTGAAAAGATTTTCTTTTCCCCATTGAATGGATATGGTAACCATATATGTGAAAATGATTTGACCACATAATTGAGGGCTTATTTCTGAACTCCGTTCTTTTTATATTACGCCCATCTTTTTGGGGGCATAATAATTAATCTTATTATCCAGCTTTATGCCAATATCAGACAAATGATTGAAATAATTATGCGGTAGGCTGAGTTCTCAAATTTTTAATGGACTTTGCAACCTGTAGACTACAAAATAAAACCTACAGAAATAAAATACAAAATGCCCTCATTTTTGTTCCCTTTTGTTTTATACAAATATGGGTAATCTTACTTTATAATTGTGAAACTTTCAACAAATGGATTTTTTTTAATATTCAAATTCATTTCTTCTCTTTAATTTTTAAGGGGTTTGATATTTGCATATATCAAGTGTTTACATTAGTTCAGTAAGATTTTCATTGTCGAATTGAAGAGTCCATTTAAATAAAATTCATCCCTGTAGAGGAAAAGTTGGTTGGTGTTTTTTTAAAGAAATCTGTAATTCAGTTAGAGCAAGTGAGTTGGTACATTCTTTACTCAGAAAATCTGAATCTGGAAAGTCATTCCACAGAACAGGAAATAGAGAGCTTTCTTTTTAAGCTTAACTTACTGTTTGATTCTGTCCATTTCAGATTTGATAAAATTTTCTCAGTAAACTTTAGAAGAATTTTTAATTTTTCATTTTAAACTAATTTTAGACTTAAAAATTACAAAAACTTATAGCACAGGGAAATATACACAAAATGTTATGATAAATCACAGAGAAAAAAATGTGACAATGAGTGTGTATATGTCCATGAATGACTGAAAAATTGTGCTGAACACTGGAATTTGACACAACACTGTAAAATGATTATGAATCAATAAAAAATGTAAAAAAAAAATTACAAAAACTGACAGAGAATCCTTGTATACCTCTCACTCAGCTTCCCTTAATGTTAACATCTGACATAACCACAATATAATGATTGAAACCAGGAAATTAACCTTGATGCAATACTACCAACTAAACTACAAGTCTTAGTTGTCATCAGTGTCCCTCTTCTGATCCAGGAACCTATGCAGGATCTACATTGCATTTAATTATTTCTTCTTAGTTTCCTCCATTCTGTTTCTTAGTCTTACCTTTCCTTGACACTTTTGAAGAGTACCAATCAATTATTTCATAGAATGTCTCTCAGTTTGGGCTTATATGATGTTTACTCATAGTTGGAATGAAAGCTACAAGTTTTTGGCAAAAATACCACAGAAATTATCTTGTGCTTAATATGTCTTATTACTAGTGATGTGCTTTAAAAATCTTGATGATAGAAACTATGCTTTCTTTTATATAATGTATATGTTAAAATTACTATAAAATATCAGTCCAGCAAAACATTTGGTCTGTGATGCAAATGACTTACCAAAAACCAAAATGCTTATTAAAGAAAGCTATTATCATTAGTTAGTTAATTGGATGTGGTTAGTAGAATTTCACTAATAGGAATAAACTTTCAATAATGAGAAAGAGAAGCCGCCTTTTTCTTTGAAGTAAGGCAGTTCTTTCTTCATTGGAAAATTAAGAAAGGAGTTATCAAGAGAGGGGTCTTCTCACTTAATAGAATTGTCTTTATAATAGAAAATTGTCTTTGTTGAGGTACTTAACTCTGGACAAATTATCAAGTAGAACATTAAATGAGGAAAAAAGTGATTGCTTTAGTTTTGTTCTATAAGTGATAACTGGAATTCTATCAGAACTTAAGTCAGAACCAATTTATAGGTCTAGCCTATCATGTGAAATCAATTTATTGCAGCAAACTTTGGTATTTTTCACATTTTAAAATTCTGAGTAAAATGAAATAAATCAACAATTTCAAAAGAAATACTACATTATATGTTCCAAACCTTATTGACATTGAAGCATCTTCTTATGTTTCATATGAAGGAATGAAATTGTACTTCAGGCTTTGATACTCTTTAAAAAAATAGAGTACATTGTTAGGTTTTGTTTGTAGGTATTTTTCAAGATACAATTTCATGTTTATTCCTCAAAAAAATAGGTAGAGACTCTTTTGTGGATACTTATATCTGTCATAATGATGGAAAGTCTTCCACGTTAAGCCTTCTACTTCGGTAATTTTTATATTGCTTTAGTTGGTAGGTTTTATTCACTAGGAACATCTCAGTGAAGTGTATGTGTTTTTATTTTTGAGCGGTTGTCTTTGAAACATTCATGGATTACAAACCACATAACAGAACTGAGTACTGCTTTCTCTTCAAATGACAATATTCAGTGGAATGGGTAGAATTTTATTTTCTTTTATTTTAGTTCAGCAATCAGCAAACATTGGGAGGCTGAACTGGCTACCCTCAAAGGAAATAACGCCAAACTCACTGCAGCTCTGTTGGAGTCCACTGCCAACGTGAAACAATGGAAACAGCAACTTGCTGCGTATCAAGAGGAAGCAGAACGTCTGCACAAGCGGGTAAGTTCAGGGCTGCTGTCGATAAGGATTTATGGCTAACATATTTCCTCGATCAGAGGAAATTTACATATAGATTCAGCACAGGGATATCTTCTGGAGGCTTTTGTTGGTTATCAAAACATGTATATGGTTGTATTACACATGGGTTTATTAGTTAAGAAAAACATTTTCTGCAGTTTAATGAGAATGAAGAATATACGGCTTTTGGAGTCAAAAGACCTGATTGCCAATTCCTGGTCCACCATTTATTAGCTATATGACCTTTGGTAAGTTATTCCCCTCTTTCTGCTCAGTATTCTCATCTATGAAATTGAAATAATAATATAGACTCTGTATAATTTCTGTGAAAATTGAGATACTGAATTGACATGTAATTACACTGAGTTAATGATAATGCTTTTGTTATTTTATTTTATTGTTGTTTCTTGAAGAAAGAACAATTTGAAAAATACAGGTAGAAAATTCTTTATAAAAGTTGGTAATAATAGAAATATATGGGGCAGCAAAACAAAAATCCCAATACCATTTATATCAGACCAAACAATTACTCACAAAGAATTTTTTAAATTCAAAACATATGCATTCACTCAGTTGGAAGCAGATGTCACTAGTTTCTGTTTTTAAAAAGGATGCCAAAGAAGTGAACTCCCTAGACAATAGGAATTGGGCTTAGTATCCCATTTCACAATTTGGACTTAGTACCCCAGAGCACAATTTGAGGAGTACAATAGGACCAGGATGACAGGGGAAGTAAGACAGGAGTTGAATAGAGACAGGACGGCAAGTAAGAACCCTGAGTAAACACCATTCCGTGCAGAGTATAAAGTTAAGGCGAGGAGGGAAGTTGTTTGATGAGTATAGAGTTTCCATTTCGCAATATGAAAAGTTGGAGATCTGTTTCACAACAGTGTGAATATACTTAACACTACTGAACTATACATTTAAAAATGGTTAGGATGATAAACTTTGTGTTTTTACCATAATTAAAAAAATTAACGTATGACAATTAACTCGTAACCCAAAAACATTCATTGGGAAGCTATCCTTTTTATGTATTCCCTGCCCTTGAGGAATTTTTGCTTTAAATAGTCAATTGAATATTAAAGAATTTTAGAAACTAAGTATTTTTATTTACTCACATGTTTATAATATCCAGTGCTCTTCTTTCCTTCCTGTAGGTCTGAATTTTCATCAGGTATCATTTCCCTTCAGCCTGAATAACTTCCTTTAGCATTTTTTGTACTTCAAGTGTACTGGCAATAAATTCTCTCAGCCTTCATATATGTGTGTGTATATATAGAGATGTGTGTCTTTACTGTAGATTGCATTTTCCTATTTCTTCACATGTCTAGTCATTTTCAGTTGTATATTGGACATTGTAAATGGTATCATGTAGAGCCCTTAGATTCTATTATCTTCCTCTGAATATTCAATGTTGATTTTGTTTCAGCAAGCAGTTAAATTACCTGTAGAGTACAGTCATCTCTTGGTATCCAAAAGGAATTGGTTCCAGGATGCACCCCCAACCCCACAGATACCAAAATCCACAAATGCCCAAGTCCCTTATATAAAGTGGCATTAAGTATAGTCAGCCCTTTGTAATCCAGATTCTGCACCCACAGTGGGTAAGGAGGGCCAAGTGTACTTTGAATTTGTGGAGGTGTGGACTTATGCTTCTTCAGTAGTTTATGTATTTCAGTTTTGCCCTTAATCCTAGGGTGAATCGATGAGTCCTGGGAAATCTATATCTCTGGGGCATAACCCTTCTAGGATTTCAGTGGAAAGCTGGAGGTGTTTACCAAGACCCTCTGATTTGGCAGGACCCGAACCTCAGTGTCCTCTCTGTCATGAGCACTACCACAGTTTAGCTCTTTCAGCTGTCTAACTTTTCTCCCACGCCCCTGACTCCTTGGATCCCTACTTTTACAATGCTCAGTTCAGAGATCACCCAAAGATTTGATGGGTGTCTATGCTTATTAGAGCCCTTCCTTTCATACATTTCCCTGAATTTCTAGTCATTTTAGCTATTCTGAGGCATTTCAAAATCCTCAGGCTCCTCAGGAGAATAAGATAACAGGTTATTGCTTGAGTTCTAGTCAAGCAATGCATCCAGGCTGCACAGGGTCTTCAGGCCAAAAATTGTGTCAATTTGTATCTCACCCAATATGGTGCTTTCTTTCAGTCTTTTGCCCAATTTGGTCACTCACCAGGGCCTTCAAACAGTTGATTTCTACATTTTGCCCATGATTTGCAATTATTTTCTGTGGAAAAGTTAATCCAATAGAAACTACTCCATCATTTTCAAAACTGGAACTCCTCATAAGAAATTTATTACCTAATCAGACAAAGAAAACCAATATATATTAAGAATAAGGAGATAATTCCTGAGATTTTTGAACAGATGCTCAGTGTTGTGGACCAAAGGACAAGAGAGCCTTGAGCACTTGAGTAGATAGAGCTGGCTTTCTAGACAAGTGCATTCTGAGCTGAGAGTTGAGGCTTGGTAAGTTCTGAATGGTTTTAAGAAGTAAGAGAAGGCATTCTAGTTAAGTCAAAAAGATGGGTATGAGCATGGTTTGTTCTTAGGACAAGGAGATTTACCTGCTTTTAGTTCAGTGTACATACGAGAGTGTTGGGCAATGAGATGGTTAAGTAGTTTGGGGCTAGCTTATGGAGGACCTGAGAATTTAGGTTTGATGCTGTAAAAAAAAAAAAAAAGATGAGCTGTTGAAAGGCTTTTAATGGAGGAGTCACACAATGAATGATGGAACACTAGCAGTTTGCAGAAGAGAGAAAAATAGACAACAAATGTAATTAAGTATACTGGCAAGCCATTGCTTTTGTTTACACCTGGATGAGAAGGGTCTGCACATGTCTACTAGAGCATGAATAGAAAGAAAGTGATATGAGAGGTAGACTGACAGAATGCGGAGGTTAATTCAATATTTGGAAAATGGGAGGGAAAGAGATTTGCTGTTTTCTTAGTAGTCTACAATTTATTATATTCTGGTCAATCAAAATGTATGAGATCTGAACATGTGTAGAGAGATTTGATAAGGTGTGTGTGTGCTTATGTTGACTTCTGTCTATTTAGACTGGTTTTGGATGGTATAACTTTTAGTGACAATGTCCTCTGTTCTCTCAAAAAATAGCAAGTGTTCATTAACAGTTATGTTGCTCTCCGGGCCCTCAGTAAATCCGTATTAAGTAGAAAATTGTTATCTTTTGCCATAAGAGACACTACTAATGTGAAGATATTCTAGTTTCAAATGATCGAAGTTGTATTTTAAGCATATCTTTTCTTCCAGATTCTTTTACATTTTAGAAATATATTTGAAAAATTTCTCACTTCTGTAAGGCCAGTTTTCAGAACCCATATTTAATTTGAAGGCTACAGATGGAGGGCAGATGGCTGATTTTGAATTTGCTCTCAGAAATAATTTTTAAAGAAGACTTTAATGATAGGGGTTCTCTACTGTCAATTAATCTCTACTGTCATTCATTTAAATTTTCCTAACCTTTTCATGACCAAGCCATGCAAATGATTATTTCCTTTACTTCTTTTTCTTTTGTCCTAAGTTCACATTTTTAAAGAATCTCTTCTGTTCATTCTACTCTGTCTTAATATTTCTCAAAATTTATTTTCATATGTTAATTTCAGAATTCATTATTCACCTATCAGGGGCTTATATGTCTTCAGCAAGAAAGCCTTTGGAATTGTCATACAATTTAATCTACATTCTCATCTAATTTTAGGTGACCGAGCTTGAATGTGTTAGTAGCCAAGCAAATGCCGTACACACCCATAAGACGGAATTAAATCAGACAATACAGGAACTGGAAGAGACGCTGAAAGTGAAGGAAGAGGTATTTGCTATTCTCACTCGTTTATAATCACACTAAAATATGTGTACAAATATTAGCGCCTGTGTCAGATTTAAAGGTACTTTACACAGTAGGGTAAAGTTGTGGGATGTTTGTAGAATGAAATTTTTCTCGAGTGATACTAAACTTGTTTCTGTTGTGAAATTATGGTGAGACACTCAGACCGAGATATTGCCTCTTGCCTTCCATATGAAAAGCTGCGTTCATGTAATCAACAGAAAATCATAAGAAGTTAAATGAATTTTACAAGCTGGTTTCTCTGGTTTCCAGTCAGGAGGTTTAATATCCCAGGAAAGAATTATATCTTCATTCTTGAAGCAACCTTATAATGTTCAGTTTGCTGTTTCTAAGCAGTGCTGTACCAAAGCCACCAAGCTGACTTGCTGCTTAAGATTATTCTGTAAAAGACAACATACTTGTAAAGGTGAATTTACCTCTTGAAAAACAAAGGAATGTTTTTTAAATCATCTTTTTTTTTTAAGGACTAGGACATTAATTTCAGGGAAAAATAAGGTTCTCTTTCCTTGATATAGTTAAATATTGTTGTTAAAGACATTGCTCTTCTTTTTCTAGGAAATAGAAAGATTAAAACAAGAAATTGATAACGCCAGAGAGCTACAAGAACAGAGGGACTCTTTGACTCAGAAACTACAGGTGAGCAATAATAAGATCTTTATTCCTTTTTGCATAGAGAGGCATCAGTCATTCTTTCATATTGCAATGACCTTTTCCCCCGCAACTCCATTTTGTAGGTTGTTGGTCATTTTTCCTTTCTAGGACCTCTGCTTCATGCATAATCTTTGATTTTTCAAAAATTACTTGATAACTTCATTTGGGAGGCTTATGATCATCATAGATGGTCATTTATAAATTGTCTTTAGTAAATTATTTTAGAAATTCTAGTAAATTATTTTAGAAAATATTTTAGTACTTTTATTTACACTGAGCTAATGTAGGAATTACAACAGTAATGGTGCCCTAATGGAAATCAAGATAGTGTTCTTTTTCTTTCTTTGGTCTAATTAATTTTACCAATTTTTTCCTCCATACATAGTATTCTTCCTGACTCTAATTTACATGCATAGATCTTGTGTCAGTGGTAGTCAACCATGTTTAGGGAAGATCTTTCAAAATTACAAATTCTCCTCCTGCCAGCTTGGGCACTTTTCTTATGCCCCTGTGGGCTCAAGAAGGGTTAGGTCCACTTCAGGGTTTGGAGTAAAAACAAGTTCATGTAGAAAGCGAGGAATTTGGGACAAGGGGAGATCAGTAGGACCTGAAAGTCTAGGACTGTAAAGAGTACCTAGATTTTAGTAGGACTGACCAACATTTGTTGAGTGCTTACTGTGACCAGACTCTGCACTTTACTTATATTATGCATTTAATCCCTGTAACAGTCCAAAAGGAAACTAAATGTTGAATAGGTTGACTTGTCCAGTGGGCACAAATTCTATGAGAATAGAGACCCTTCCTAAAGAAAACAGGTTCTTTTTATGAAATGAGATATTTCCCCCTTCCTCTGCCATCACTGACTTCCAGCAGTCTGGGAAAAATGAAGTTGCTTGTTGTGATTTGCCCTATTAAATATTGTTTCTACATTTCAACCATCTGTGTAGATTAGTGGTTCTCAGCTGGGGGCAGTTTTGTGCCCTGGGGTACATTCAGCAGTGTGTGGAGACATTTTTGATTTTCACAAGTAGGGTGGTGGAATTGACATCTAGTAAGGCTGCTGCTAAACATTGAATTATCCAGCCCAGAATGTCAGATTGAGAAAACCCTGGTGTACAACTGAAGTATGCAGCAAGTAATCAGGGCTGGAAGGAATGGGGGAAATGCAGGCTAGTTCTGTCTTTTGTTTTGGTTTGGGCTACCATTGTTCAAGTACTTGCTGTGATTCAGGCCGTTGCTAAGCACTTATGTGTATTAGCTCCAACGCTCACAGTAGTAGGTGTGGTATCCGCATGTTCAGAGAGAAAGCAGTTCAGAGGTGTTAACAAGTGTAACTAAGGCACTTAGCTGACTGTTTCAGCAGTCAAGCATCCAAGCCATCTCCAGCAATTCTTTAGAAAAGCTTTTACAGTGTAAATGTGTACATTTACGTTGTCCTGGAGAAACCAAGAGATGGTTTATTCATATCAAACTTCTAAATGTATTTCATCATTGATTGAGCAATAATTGAATTTTACAGCTAGCACCTGGAACTGTGAATATCACTTGTTAGCTGTTCTTTCACTGAATATCAGAAATACTGGGCAAGATAGCCTCCTGGAACAGGACAGGAAAGCTTTCAGAAAAGCTAAGAATGAATTTTAAATGGCCAAGCCACAGAAATAACCCGTATTTTTTTTTCCAGTTTGAAGAAAATTCCTCCTTATAGCCTGCTCCCTCCCACCTAACATCTGTTTATCACAAGTCCCAACGCCCTTAAACCTCCATTCATAAATTCAGTCCAAAAAATTGGGATCATTAAATTTCTGGAATGGTAGAGGACTTCTGAAATTGTACTCCATGAAATTGGATTGTAGGTATGATTATCTAATTTGCAGGTTGGTTTTTCCCCCAATATCAATGAAACATGTTCATCATATAAAGTTAAGAAAGATGTAACTTAGGGCAAGGAAAAAAAAATTTAAAAAGGAGATATAATCTCATCATCCTAAGGCAAAGTATTTAGAGTTTCCTTCCCCCAATGTTTGTTTGGATAACTTTTTCTTTATGTAAGACATATAGATACCAATTTTTTGTCTTGCCTTCCTAACTTAACATTATGTCATAGGCTGCATGTGTCACGGAGATGTGTAGATGTACCATAGTTTTCTTCCAGCATTCTTACATTTGTTTTCAGTGTTAACTATAATAATGTCATAATCTTTTTGACATAATCCTGTCTTTCTCATTATTTCTTTAAGATGAACTTGTAAAAAAGAATTACTTGGCATCATTGTTTTCAAGTTTCTTATGCTGAGAAATTGATGTCTGGAAAGGCAGGATATCCTCTGATATTGATCTCCTCCCATTTTTGCTGTCTGATAAAGAAGAAAGAGTAGCTCACTATTTTTCTTAAGTATTGTCATTTTTTGATTACGAGTAAAACTGAGTAGTTTCCTATATGTTTATTGCCGTCTTTCTATATCTTGAAGGCATCAAGTACATTTTCACCTTAGAGTACATGGCATATCCTTGCCTGCAGTTCTAAGCCCCCAGATCTTCAAATAATCTGGTTTCTAATGTAACTGAGGTCTTGGCTTGCATGTTAATTTCTTTGACTTCTCAAGTTAAGCACTACTCTGCAGGTCTCCCCCAGACCCCAGCCCTGGGAACTCTTTGTAATATTACCATGTCTCACTTTCTTTGTAGGACTTATCACTGTGTGAAATGATCTTATTTGTTTAATTTATTTTTAAATTTTTTTATTTTGAAATAATTTCACCCTCAACAGAAAAGTTTCAAGACTGAAATAAAGACTTTTCATGTATCTTTCACCCACATCCCCACCAAATATTAACATTTTTGCCATATTTGTTTTGTTTTATCATTATGGAACTCATTCTGTATATATTCATTTTATTTTTTCCTAAAATGTTTGAGAATAAGTCGCAAATATGATACCCCTCTACCTCTAAAGACTTTGGTGTGTATTTTCTAAGAGTAAGAACAGTCTCTATATAACCATCAAAATCTAGAAATTATCTAAATACTTTATTCAAATTCCCATAATTGTCCTAATAATCTTTTTCATAACAGAATTTTTTAGATTGCTTTTCTGGTCCCAGATTCATTCCAGGATCACAAGTTGCATTTAGTTGTCATGTCTGTTTATTTTGATGTTTGAATTGTTCCAGATTTAGCAGGCGGGAAACCCTTCAATGATGCCTCTGCCTCTGTGTCCTTTTGATGTGACCCTGTCATTCTTTAAAGAACTTCATGTTTTAGCTCAACTAGATATTCCAGGTTCATCTTGTATTTCTCAGCTCCAGCTTTGAAATTAGCAATTTTTCAAAGACAAATTTTTTTTTTTTTTTGCAAAGACTGGTATTTAGAAACCAAGATCTGGGCACTAGATAGACTCTTTCTGTTCTAATAGAGGTTCAAAAGTTGGTTACATTAGTTCTTCCTCTCCCCCTCTTCAATTGGTTAGGTTATTCATTTGAAATACCTTTATGTTCATTTGTATCATACTGTATTCCATTTTAGTTTTTTCTTCCTCATTCTTCTTTATTTTATATTTGTATGCATTTACTGAGTGTATGAAACATTAACATGGAGAACCTGAAATGTTTGAGAATACTCATACCTAAAAGTCTGAACTGTTCAGAAAGATACCTTCAGAGAAGTGTCATCCTGTCCAGTTCAGTCCGCCCCTATTCTTGCCCCCATTCTCATCTGCCCCCTGCAGGTAACCAGTCTCAGTAGTTTCTGGTTTATGCTTTCTGTGTTTTTTACACAATGAACAGATACATATTTTTAAAATTTCCTCCCCCTTTTTTTCTTACACAAGTGGTAACATACTCTAGATTACTCTTCTGCATTTTGCTTTTTTCATCTAAGATATGTCCTGGAAATCACTGTTAGTTCATAGTGATCTTGTTCATTCTTTTTTATAGCTGTATAGTATTTGCGTGTACAATAGTTCATTCAACCACACTCCTTTATATGGGTATTTAGGTTGTTTCCAGTATCCTGTGACAGTACTGCAATGAGTTATCTTGTGCGTAGGTATTTTGTTATTGTTGGAGGTGTATCTTCAGGATAGACACTTACAAGTGAGATTTCTAAACAAGAAGGTCATACTGTCAAATTCCTCTCCATAATTGATTGTGCCAATTTTCCCTTGTACCGTCAGTGTGAGTAACTGTTTCTCCACAAGCCTTGCCAACAAAATGTGTTCTCATACTTTTTAACATTTGTCAATGTGTGATAGGTGAGAAATGATCGTTTTAATTAGTGTGTCTCATGTTATGAGTGAGATTAAATATCTTTCATAAGCTTAAAGGCCATTTTGGCATACTTTTGTATGTATATGGATTGTGTTTCTCCCAGTTTGTCATTGGGACTTTGTTAAACACAGTGATGTTGTTTTATGGAGCAGTCAAATATATCATTCTTTTCTTTCGTTGTTTCTGGCTTGTCAATCATAGTTAAATAGCTTTTTTCCAAACTCAGATCATATAGGAATCTATCCATATTTCCCTCTAGTACTTATACAGTTTCCTTTTTTTTTTTTTTTTTACATTTAGATCTCTTATTCATTTGGGGTTTCTCCTTTTGTATGTGGTATGAGATATGGATCTAATTTTATCTTTTTCCAAATGTCTATCTAATTATTCATTGCCATTTTTAAAATTCTATCCTTTTTTTTTTCCAGAGATTTGAGATATTCAATTTCTAGTTGTATTTTGGTTTCTCTCTGGACTTCCTTTTCTGTTCTACTAGTAACTCTTATTTATTCATGCATCCTAATACCACACTGCTTTAATGGTAGAGGCTTTGCAAGACATTTTAATAAGTGATAAGGCCAGTCACTCCTCATAGCTTTTCATTTTCATTGTTTTTTACATATTCTTACATGTTTATTTTTCCATATGAATTTTAGTATTAACATTAGTACCAGTTTTAGTGTCAGCAGAAGTTTAGCTCTATGAAAAGGTTTCATTGAGATTACGTAAAATTTATAGTTCTACTTTAGCCAAAGTGATATCATCATGAGGTTTCCATCCTCTTCAGGAACAAGAGATGTCTTCCTATTTGTTCACATCTACTTTTATGTTTTTCAGAAGTGTTTTAGGGTTTTCATTATGTGAGTTTGGAACGTTTCTTGTTTATTTGTAAATATTTTATCTTCTTTTTTACTATTGCAAATGGGGTTTACTCTACCATTGTATCTTTTTCAATTTTTTATTTTATTTGTTTATTTACAGGGGTGAGGTAATTAGGTTTACTTATTTATTTTGGTGGAGGTTCTGGGGATTGAACCCAGGACCTCATGCGTGCTAGGTGTGCTCTCTGCCACTGAGCTATGTCCTCTCCCTGGGCCATTGTATCTTTTAATTGATTATTATTTGTATATATGAAAGCTGTTGAGTTGTGTTTGCTAATTTTATATCCTGTTACCTTACTAAATTATTTTATTGTTTGAGCCAGTTTTGTCATTTGTCCTATTTATTCTCTATTGGTAGTATAACATGTAGTCTGAAAACAGATCATTTTACTTTTTTTCCAAGTCATATGTTTCTGTTGATTGTTCTTGTCAAATACATCCATTAAAAACACCAGTACAGTGTTAAATAGTAGTGGAGACTTACCTTGTTCCTGATCTTAGTGGAAATGCCTCTAATATTTTTTCATTAATTGAAATGCTGGCTTTACCACTAAAATATATATCTTATCATGTTGTGAGAGGGCTTATTCCTATTTTCTTGTTTTTACCAACAAGGACTGTTGAATTTTGTTAATAGTTTCTTTAGTATCTATGGAGATAATCATGATTTTTCTCCCAGATCCATTAATATGGTTAATTTTATTAATGATTTTTTAATAATGAACCATACCACTTAGCTGTGGTGTATTATTTTCTTAATATGGTGTCAGATTTTTGTTCCCTGTCATTTACAGTTTTTACATGACGTTCATTTGTAATGTCTTGTAATTTTCGTCTTTTTTTCAAGTAGAGGCTGGATTTATAAGATTTAGATATCTAGGCCGAACTAGCTTCATAAAATAATTTGGAAGATTTTTTTCATTTTTCATGCCCCGGAATAATTTATGTCATATTGGAACTATCTGGTCTTGGAAGATTTAATAGAAATCCCCCTTGAAACCATCCGGGCCTGGTCCTTTTCTGTGCAGTAATCGCTTAATTACTGTCGTTTCTTCTACAGATATTGGGCTATTTAAGCTCTCCATTTGGGTTTTCAAATATTCAATGGAAAGTCTTATAATCTCTTGTTTTATGTAGTTGCTCTTTATCCTTTTCTTTCTTGATGACGTAAAGTAATGATATGTTTATTTTAAGTTTTTAAAAAAATAAGATTTTGACTTATTAATCATTGTCAATATTTTTCTATTCTCTACCCAGTGAATTTTTACTTTTATCTTTATTATTCTTGCCCTATGCTTTGTTTTGGTTTACTTTTAAAATTCTTTTTCTAGCATTTTGAGAGGGAAATTTAATTCCTTTATTTTCTTTTTTAAATTTTTATTTATGTGTTTAAAGCTATAGATTTTCCTCTAATCATTGCTTTGTGTCCCATCAATTCTGACAGTATTTTCATTATCATTATTTCTTAAAATTCTATAGTTTTGGTTTTATTTCCCTTTCATACAAAAAATGTTTAGAAGTATGTGCTTTAATTTCCTGGTGGAAGGGCCTTTTAGTTTTTGATTAAGTTATTTATTTCTAGTTTTTCTGCATTGTGATCACAAGCATTTGTATAATTTCTGCTTTACATAATTTACTGCTTTTTTGTGTAGTTTAATTTATGCTCAGTTTTTGTGAATGCTGTTTATTGATTTTGTAATTTAAGCCTCTGTAGCCTTACCTTGTTTTTCCCTCTTGATCTATCCTGTACTAAGAGTGACATATTAAAATCTCTTATAAGTGTATTTTTATCTGTTTCTCCTTTCATCTCCTGTAATTTCTACTTCATAAAAGTGGCTGCTGTGTTCTTGGCACATAAATATAATTGTTATATCTTCATTGTGAGTTGTGGCATTTAGCATTAAAGGTGTCTTTCTTTGCTACTTTTTCTACCACTGTCACAAACCCTGCCTAGTATACCTTTGCCCATGTCATTATTTTTGGATTTTCTAAATGAATTTCCAAGTGGAAAGACCGTTTTATTTTGTGATTTAGCTATCAATTCCTGGTCTTACTACATTGTGATCACAGAGTATTTTTAAGTTACATTAAGTGATTTTTATATGTATTTATATGTTATGTAGCTTACCTGGTTTTCTTGTATGTGACCTAATACATGATCAGTTTTTGAGAATGTTCTTTGTGTGTTATTTGAGCCAATCTGAGAAATTTTTTTATACTAAGTAATTCATTCATATTTGCTGATATGATTTTTATGTTTGGTCTCAACTTGTCATTATTTTATGTATAATTTATTTATATATTATATTAACTTGACTTTTTCTTTCTCTATATGATGTGTTCTTTTCTCATTTTTTATCTTTTTAAATTTAAGATAGTCTTAAATTTGTTGTAGTGGTCACCTTTGAACTTACATCTTTTCTAAATGCCCCTCGTCAACTGTGTTCACATATAAACTTTGTCTGTCTGGTTTGTTAGTTTTTAATGATGTCCTTTGACTCTCAACTACTACATATTCAATAATAATGAATCAGCTTACCTGCTTTTCTGTTTCCCTTCCCTTTTCTTCCTGTTTTCAGTTGCGTTATTACTACTTTGTCAGAATAAGTGACATTTTTATATTACTTTTTAACCGTCATCCACCTTTATTCTTATCTTTGATATACATTAAATATAGCAAATGCTCACCATCAGTCCTTTTTCTGAAGTTTTCACAGTAGTCTGTTAGTTGGATGAAGCCTGTCTGCTGGTAGGTGGTTCCAGAAGAGCTCATAGGTACACCTGTCCTCCGTTCTTTCATGTTTACGCTGTTTTTTAATAGGCTTAGTATTTGGATGATAGCTTGGCTAGGTGTAAAATCCTCGGTTCATAATTTTCTTTCTTTGAGTTTCTTGAAACTGCTACTCCATTGTTACCTTATTTTTAATATTGCTTTTGAGAAGTCTGATTCCAGTCTGATTTTCTGGCCTTGGAAGTTTTGAACTAATTCTGCTCGTTTACCCTGAGGAATTTTTCCTTTGTTTTTAAAGTCTAATCATTTTACTAGGGTATTTCTCAGAATGGATTATTGAGGATCAGTTTTCCTAGGTAGGCTGTTTAATTAGTAGATTCAGGTCTTTCCTTGTTCAGGAAATTTTCTTGTATAAAAGTTTTAAATGTTATTTCTGTCCTGTTGTATTTCTCTCCCTCAGGAGCTCCAGTGATATGTAATTGGATTGTCTTGTCTTCTGTTCCAATCACTTTCTATCTGACCATTTTCCCTACTTTATCTTTATTTCTTTCATTCCTTTGGATTTTTTTCAAATAATAATTGACTAAAATAAATTTTATTCAAATCTGTTTTTCCTTGGACATCATATAATTCAGTCTTCATTTCTGTTACGATTTTGCATTTTTCTTCTATTTCTATCATTGGTTTAATCAACTTTTCCTGTTTTTCAGGGTTTTGACTCATATCTGATTTAGTGTTTGAATATCTGATTCAAGCTCTTTTTTTAAATGCTTGTTTGAGAATATTTAATTTAGAGTGGAGGGTTCTATCAGAATTTTCTTGTGCTTCATAGTTGGTTTTTTGAGGTATTTTAATTTTTATCCACTGAAGTGTTTTTAGCATATTTTCTACTTTTATGTTTTAACAGTTTATGAAGATGAAGATTGCTCGTACCTTGGTATGTGGTACACAGAGTGGCAGTTTTGGGTGGTTTACAAATTTTTGGTTAAAAAACATTGCTTTTGGGGAGATAGTAGGGGAGAGGTTTGTGTCCTTTGATATTTTAATTTTCTTTTGTCTTGAAAGATTCTAAACTTCCCCATGTTGCTTTTTTTATCCCTTTGCATACTATTGCAAAAAGTCCCTTTCTCTTCTTTTTACTGTCTTCTCTCAAAAGTATTGCCTCTCCAGGGTTGCCTCCTTGTGTCTCATGTCCCTTCTTGTAGGTTGCTCTGATCTTCCAAGACCTTTATCTTCCCCTGACCAGTATTTTGGCACTTTCAGTGCTCTTTCCTCTTTCTTTGGATTATTGGAGCTCAGTCAGTCTCCTCTTCCCTCTTCTGTGTGACCCCACAGCCCTGCCTTGCACTCTGCGAGGGGTTAGAGTGAGAACATGAAAATTATCTTTGCTGAAAACCAGGGATTATATTTCCTTATTATAGGTAACTTGAAGTTTGTATTGGTCTCTTTCTTCTAGTTCCATTGAAGTCATGGAATTTGTTTGGTTTTTATTTGCTCTTATTATTGGTTTTATAGTGTGGGAAGGTAATTGGAAGATTTCAGGGTGTACAGTCACCATTTCCTCAGTAACCCAGACCGTCCATTCTGTTCACTCCTTTGTTGCCTGTTCTTTCTAGAATGCATGCGCCATTAAAACAGGGACCATTTTTTTGTTTATTTACTGGTTTATCCTCAGTACCTAGTTTGTAGAGGGCACTGTAGATAATTGTTGACTAACTCTTATTCACAGTGTGGTGTGTGTCTTATACCCGTTTTTCTGTTGAATTATTAATATGTGTTTTGATTATTTATGTCCTGTTACATATGAAGGTTAATAATCTAATAGGACGGTAATACATGTAAGAAGAGTTTAAGATGCGAATTGGCTGTTAATAAAGAGGGTTTTTTTGTAGCTTTTATTTAGATTCAATGGTGCAGAATTTAATTTTATAGAATATGAACCTGACCTCATCCCATTGATATGGTGGTAAAAATTGTCTAAATTTTTTTCATCTCTCTAGTTTTGTAGGCTCCATATCTAACAAACACAGAGCACGACCTGCTGCCTGCTAGGATGTTACACTTTCAGTGCTTGCCCTTTGAAGGCCTCAAAAGGGAGTTAGCAAATTGTGGCCTCACTGCTTTATCAGGACTGCACCAGGCCTCTTGGTGCACCTGGCATGTGCGCACGTATCAGTGAAGGAGAAAGGGAAATGGTTGCACAAAAATGATAGTAAACAGAAAGATGAGTTGTGGGGGTCGTGGGGGGAGAATAAAAGGCAAGGAGAGGGTTGGAAATTGTGGACAGAAGGTAGAAAACTGGAAAGTGCTACCAACCAGGCTGCTTCGTACTGGCCCTGGGCTGTCTGTCTCTTCTTGCTCTGGGATCATACCCTCTGCCTTAGAATAGACCAGTGCCGACAGCCCTATACTGGATCCCTTTTGTCATCTGCCTAGTAAAACTCCTCCAATCAGGGAAATGGCTTAGAGCACAAGACTTCTATGGAGAACAGCGCAATTTTAATAGCTGAGGGGATTTGGTGTTTTGCTTGCTTCCATTGAAAATGTTTGGATGTTTCATTGATTGTCAGAGAGAACAAGGAAGCCTTTCATTCTTAGGGAAGGCTTTAGAGGGCAAACTGGGTGGTGCCTGGTGAAGTGGGTGTTTGCTAGTGAATGACATTTGGTCTATTTTTATGTTGGAAACTTTCTACTCTTAAGCTTATTGTTTAAACAGGCAAGAAAGCATGCTGTGTAATCACGAGTGGAATTTTTACATTTAATCCCAGGGTCTGTTTTCTCCCTCATAATTTAGAGCCTCCATGAACTTGGCTTCTGAATTTATAAATATTTTATTGGTTTCATAATCTGCTCTCAGTTTACTTATCTTCACTTTGTAGATTATTCAAAAGAAAAAGATTAGAAACGTACCTGGTTAACATCTAGCAGTAAATACTTTAAGATTAGATTGGGATTCCCTAAATCCCTCATTTATAAATCATTATAGGTGCTTTATTTCTATTTTATATTTTCCCAGGCTCTTGTGACTCATCTGTGCTGTCTTTTTGCTGGAGCCTTGCTCTCAGTTCTGTCTGTCAAAACGTGAATATTCGTATTGAGAATTCTAAATCAATAGTTACTTTCTTCTATGTATTCAAGTCAATTTTCCAATTATTTTGCTCAGAAGTTTAATTTTGCACATATTATAGGACAAATAAATTTTGGAAAGAAGTGCCCATCATCCCAACAACCAGAACGGTTTCCTGTTTCTTGTGTGTACATTAATTCCCATTGTTCTCAATTTGCATACAAATTTTTGCCTAGTTGCAGTGCGCTGCTTCATCTTTGGTTCTTTTCATTTAACATTTACCAATTTGTCTTTCAATATTTTTTTTTAATCCACTGTCCTTTAGACTTGATGGAATTTTCTTAAAGATTTGTATTTAACATTTGAAACATCGTATTTTCTGAGGCTGATTCATAATTGTGTTACTAACAAAAATGTCTTCATTGTTCCATGTCATTTACATATATGAATGTAATTTTTAGCAGTCACTTAATTCTTCTCAGATATAAAAGTGAGCTTTCCATAAAGGATATGTAACTTTCAATTCATCGCTTTTCTGAAGTTTATTTAAAGCGTAAAAATAGGTTTTCTGCTATTTTTTCTTAATTCTCTTTTTTAACCGAATTTGGATGTCTAGCTTATGTCATTTTATTTTTTAGAATCACTTTATTATATTCGTCATGCTTAGAAACTTTCTTTTAGAGCAATAGTAACTTCTAAATAAATTTAAGTAAGCTAGAATTTATTCTTTTAAAAAACTAACCATTTTTTATTCCCATGAACTTTTACCTCCCTTTTGTCATTTTTTCTTTCTTTATTCTGCAGTATGTTGGAACTGTTAGTTGTATAATTCTCTTATATGTACAGTTATTATATATCCCTACAGATTTTAGCAGGTGAGTTTTATTCTCTACCATATGCATTTATTTAATATTGAGGCAAAACGAAAAATATTGAACATATTCAGAGGATCCTAAAACCTCATTTAAGAGTCATTTTCTTCTCTAAATCTTCCTCCAGAATTGCCCATAAGGAGAAAAAATTAATTTCTCTTATTCTCTTCCTGCTTTCACCTGAGATTGCTAACGGTTGTGCATGAGGAAAAGGCAGTGGGCAGAAGTAGAAATGAGATGTAGATAATCCACAGAGTGGGTCTTCGGTGTCTTGGTACCTGAAGTGCTGGGGTGTCGTGTGGCATGAAGGAAGCAGTCAGGAGATTTGTGTTCAGGGGAGAGAATGGATTTATGAACAAGCCAGTCAATAAAACCACATGAATTTCTCAGGTGGTAAAATCTAAAAATCTCCTTAAACTGTGTTAATTTGTGATTCAGAAGCTCATCCTGACTGTCAAACTGCATGAACTACAACAATATTACTAATAAGTTATGTTGATTTCTAAGTCTCGAACTGATGCACATGTATGTATCACACTTTTGTTTCTAAAGGAAGTAGAAATTCGGAACAAAGACCTGGAGGGACAACTGTCTGACTTAGAGCAACGTCTGGAGAAAAGTCAGAATGAACAAGAAGCTTTTCGCAATAACCTGAAGACACTCTTAGAAATTCTTGATGGGAAAATATTTGAACTAACAGAATTACGAGATAACTTGGCCAAGCTACTAGAACGCAGCTAAGGAAAGTTAAATTTCAGTGCCAATTGATTAAAAAATACACTGTCTCTCTTCATAGGACTGTTGGGGCTCTGCATCAAGATTGCACAAAAAATTTGAATATCACTCCTCCAGGAGGAGGGTCTTTTGAAAATTGGAATTGTATATTTCAGTGTAAATTTTAGACTTCAGCTTATAGCTAGTTGGGGAAAAAAAGAGATGAAAAACTTGAACTACAAATTACCTCCATGTATATTATTGGCCATAGTTAACTAGAAAGTTATAATAGATACTTAATGCAATCTTTTTTTCTGGTATAAGCCAATGGGAGAATTAACAATGTCTGGGTCACATCCCATTTTTTGTGTTCAACACAGTGAAGGTTATCTGCTTTTTAAATCAATTTATTTCTGATATCTCAAGCTGTGTTTTGTGCAAAATCTTAGTGATGAAAGCCCTGTCTTTTGTTGTAATCTGAATAATTTCTCAGGATATTTTTGCACTGCTGAGAAGCAGTGCCGTTACCAATTAATTCTTGCCAGGAGTGAGAGAGAGCTGTATCTTTAACTGAAACATAACTGGGTGTATAGAGTTCTTCCCTTTTTTTATACTGGAAGATAAATCACTCTGGTGACCACTCTGGTACACTCTGGTGTTCTCTAATCTTGTCTGCTGAATAGTTTACTTTCCATATTGATTCCATGTATTTATGAGAAGATACTGTCTCCCATTTTATTACATATTTTAAAGCCAACTAATGAAGGCAGCTGAGTCCCTCCGAAATTTTTCTTTTTAAATTTCTAATAAATTTGACACACAGTACTGAAATACAGCAGCCGTCACCGACGGTCTGGTCTAGCAATGCTAAGTATATTTACAGAATATGCAGTTACATTTATTTATATATTTTGCAAGAAATCTTTTCTGAATGATCGATGCATTTCAATTTACAAATAATAATGGTTATTGGGGAACTGTTTAATATAGATCATTTTAAGGTGTACAGCTATTTTAAAGGGAATCCATTTCCATCAAGCAGCCGAGCAGAGGACTATTAGGATTGGAGCCGTGTACTCTCTCTGGGTCTTCACATCAACCACGTCTCTAGTCAAACCTCACAAGGCAATATTCTGAACTGTTAACTAGGCATTTCCAAACAGGAATTCAATTCAGTGGGCACTTCTCAGTGAACAGGTTTTAATGTTGTTTGGATGTAATTTTAAAAGACTTTTAGCAAACATGCATTTCTTTATATATTTCTTTTAAGAAGCTATTTTAAAAATAAGTCAAGTGCTGTCTAGTTTGCTTATGGAGTAGGAATTGCATCAGAGTCCATATGTTCTTGCTGTGTAATGCCTGTGACGTTGAGGAGGGTTCTTTTTTAGAGTGTATGCTTGAGTATCTGACTCTTTGGAGTCTACAAATGCACTGACTTTTTGTTTGTATCCCAAAACGACTGAATTGTTAAGTACAAAATTAAGCTGATTGATCAATTTGTAACCATTTTTTCACTCACAAACAGCTACTCAACACTAGACAATTTTGTTTTCTATATGTATGTGTATGTATGTAAATACATACATCTTAATTTATATTAGAGTGAAAAATAAATGGTTTGTTTCTAAAGTTAGTTTCTAAAAGTGAGTTTCCAGGTGTCTCTGAAAAGTTTATATCAGACACAATCATCATGTATTATATGTGCTATTTTATTGTGTAAGTTCCCTCCATCTATTTTAGGGTGTTTTCCTCACCTGTTCATTATAGGGAGGGTAATTTAGGCACACAAGCTCAGAGTTGAGATATTTCTCTGGTAAATCAGGTAATAAAATGTATTTGATTGATGGAATTTTGAAGTAGATGTGATTTTTATCCATCAGTTTCTGAGTAACAGAGCACCAGATTTTAATTTAAATAGAAGATTTAACACTAGGGATCAGGGAATTTAGTTATGAAGAGTTAAAAATTTAAAAAAGTGTAAGCTATTGAAATGCTAAGTGAATTATTTTAATGATGTAAAAAGATATTTTTAAATTTTGACATAGTTGTCATTTAATGGGAAAATAGCTCACCAAAATGTCTCCACTTTAATTGTATTGATACATGAGACATGTGTGCAATTCAATATATACATATACTCTATGTATATACAGAAAATTATTTTTAATATTTTCCTACTGATATGAAATTTGAAATTGGAAATTTTGTGAGTTTTTTCTTTGTCCAAAAGAGCCTAATTTGTTCTTTTTTTAGTGATTCCACAATTTCTTGAGGGCTGCACCTTTAAGTTCCCAGCTTGTCATCCGATGTGTACAGTGTAGGGATAAGGTGGACACAAGTGCACATATAAATAAAACCTTCTCAGTAAGACTATTTTAAACCTTCATTTACAGTAGGAGAGTATCTAGAAACCATCATCTATACGTCATAATTAGGTTGTGTGCCTACGGTAGCTTTCTCCATTTCTGTATTATATAAATAAAAGTTTGCATATTAAAATCTGATTTTTCCCAGAGACAAGTATTATATAATGTATCTATATTTAGATCAAACTGTGGTAATATATTTATCAGAAAATAATGTTGGGGGCTATAGCCTGAACACGTGGACTTGAAGTGACACGGAAAAGGAGAGCAGAGATCGATCCCATTGTGTGTAAGTTATTATATGATAACTATGAATTCTTGTACAAAAAAAAAACAACTGAAAAAAAGAAAAGCAAAAATACAGTTTTTATTTTGAAATACACTCGTTGTTCTCTGGAGAATGTACTTTATCTTTTTCCCCTTCAGTCTTTTACAGATATTTTTTAAAAAGCATTTAAGTGATGGCAGCATTTACTTAAATCTTACAGGTGCTACTGGATTTTGCATTAGTGTGTTATGTTGTGAAATCCTAACTTTGACATAAAAGGTTTTATAAGTATTTCCCTGGCTGGAAAATTAGTTTTTGTTCCTCCTCTCTCTCTTTCTCTCTCCCTCTCTGTCTCCCTTTTTTGTCCCCCTTTCTTTCTGCAGATTAAAAAAAAGTTGATGAAGTTGCAGCCCTCCTTGTCCCTATAGAAGAGCTCCAGCACCACCATAGATTTAATGTTTTGCTGTCATAGAACTGTTGAGAAGCAGTTAGAGGAAAAACTTACGCCTTTTTCTCAAATGGGACCAAAAGAGACACTCAAAATGAATCCTCCACCACCTTTTAAAACTCCTGTCTTTGCCCTGTTAAAATTAAATGTATTCTTTCCCACGTGTGCTGCGGGCTCCCATGTTTGTACTTAACTCTGGAGTGTGCAGCTCGGCTGCTGTCTCCTTGCAGGCCTGAGTTTCTGTCAGCTCTGGAAGGAGAGGCAGGCCAGAGGGAAACTGGTTTGGTGGCAGTGTTTTGTTCTGTTTTGTTTTAAAGAAATCTTTCTGTTTATTTGATAGCAAGTGATTTTAACATGATGCTTGAAATCATGAAATAATCTTTATTGAATTTTTTTCTTCTGGATATTTAGCTCTGTTCCTTTATCATTCACAAAGTAAATTAATTTATATAAATCTTTTTTTTTCAATTTTTTGAGTTTTTTTGGGGGGGTTGGTAATTAGGTTTATTTATTTATTTTTTAATGGAGGCACTGGGGATTGAACCCAGGACCTTGTGCATGCTAAGCATGTGCTCTACCACTGAGCTATACCCTCCCTCCTAATTTACATAAATCTTAAAGAGGAAAACTTTCAGGTAAGAAGTAGTTGAGAATGACACATTTTTAAAAATTTCTCAAGTAGGATACTATGCCATAAAAATTATTTGTTGAGAAGGTAATTTTCATGTGAGAAAATATTTTTAGAATTACTAGAAAACAATCATTTTAGAATGGAAACATGTGTCATTCACCTTACTCTAAATTGTAAAAGTGTATTTTTTACTAATATTCTTATTAAATTGGAACTTAAGTTTTTATGGCAGTTTCTATGGGAAACTAATATATAGATGTCACACAAATAAGCATAGTTAATGAATTAAAGAAATGAATTTTTTTCTCTTTTTGTTCATAGATTACCTGGTAAAATATACCTAAAAATAGCTAACAGTTTCATCCAAGAAAAAACTCAAACTTAATCAGCACTACACTGCCTGGTGATTTCTGCTTAGTTTACCAGATGAAAAAGAATTGAGTTATTTTTACCAAAAACAGATGACCCAGGGAGAGAAATTGCATCTAGACTAGAGTAGGGGACAGGGCACAAGCTCCCAGTGGATGTCTAGTCAATTCTCTGATCTCTTTAAATACCCCTGTATCTCTCAGATTAAAGGACACATTCCAGAGGATGCCAGGAGTGTACGTGGTGAGGAGAGGATTTTGTGTGTGTGTGTGTGTGTGAAAACAGAGCCAGCAAAAAAAGTAGGAGCAAAATGACTTCAGTTTTTATCTAAGATACATCAGGATAGCCAGACTGGTAAAGTGCTACTTCCTATCTTGCTGCTGCTTTTAACTAAACAGGTTGGAATTGCCCTAATGAATTTCAGGCTTTCAAAAGATCCTGTCGTATTTGTCCTGTCAGGATTTATAACCTAATATAAAACACCTAGCATTCAGAATTCACCATTCTGTGGGATTCTGACCTACTTTTGTCAATTATTTTCACATCTTGTCTACCCAGGGACAGAAATATTACTCTGCTTTCTCCTAATAACACCAAATTAAGGTGATAATGGGTGCCTAATAGATGCCAAATTAAGCCCATTTCTGTAATAAAGAAAAATTTCTTTTGTGGATATTTTTTTCTAACTAGACTCATCTTTTTATCTTGTTATCTGTGCTCTATAACTGTGTTACCATATATGCATATATATAGTAAGTCATATCCATATGACTTGAGCGTATGACTTACTTGATTGTTATACCTTAGGTAGAATGACTGTTTCAGAAAACAGGGCTAGAAAGCAGATGTACTTGAAGTAAAAGCTTCCTCAACAACTCTAGTATGAAACAGAACAAAAAGGGCTGTTTGTTGAATATCTGCTGTGTGACAGGCACTGTGCTAACTGTTTGACATTTCATTTCTATGCATAGGGTCCCTGCCAAGGGTGTTCCTTTGGAGGGAGGATGAGGGAAAAAAGCTCAAATGTCTGCATCAGCTGTGTTCCCACAGCAGTCAGTCTGGTCCTCCAATCTACTGTCAAAAGGTAGAGATCGGCTCATGTTGCTGGTAGTTTTCCCCTTGAGCTTGCCTGCCTTGCCTCTCTGGAATATCTCTGTTAGGACACTTCTTAACTATATATTTTATATTTGCTTCTCTTGAACTTCTTCCTTTGGCCTCCTTTGGTGTTTAAAATGTTTGTTATCATTCAGTTGCGAATCATATTTGTTTGCAGTTGTCATAGTTATGCAGTATGTTTTAGTCCTCGGGTTTTTTAAAAAAAAAAAACTTACAGGCTTCAGATAACCCAAGCAAAGTATGTTTCATATGCAGAATTTCAGTCTATAAAGTTTAAGTAGCAAACAATTTATAAGGGCCTTGGGAAGACAATTCATCTCTTGAGTTCCCTAGTGGAATACGTTGTTAACCTGTAAAACTCATCTCCTAACACTAAATAGTAGTTCAGCAGGATGTGGGTTTTGTAGTCAGTGCTGGGTGACTTTGTGGTCAATTCTGGCTCCACGGAAGTCAAGGCCTCTCCAGGTTGATCATGCCATTAGATCAGCCACAGAAGTAACTCATGGCCCTAGGTTCTTTAGATGGGTGATACCCCTCATATAAATGGAATCATGTAATATTTGTCTTTTTGTGTATGGCTTATTCCACTTAGCATAATGTTTTTGAGGTTTATCCATATTGTGGCATGTATCAGAATTTACTTCCCTTTCAATGCTGAATAATATTCCATTATACGGATATACCACATTAAGTTTATCCATTTATCTATTGATAAACACTTGGGTCAGTTCCACCTTTTGGCTATTGTGAATAATCCTACAATGAATGTTCATATACAAGTATTTGTTTGAGTCCTGCTTTCATTTCTTTGGGTATGTATCTAGCACTGGAATTGCTGTATCATATGGTAATTCTATGTTTAACTTTTTGAGGAAGGATTGGGTTTGAATTGGATTAATTTAAAAGACTCAGAGCAAGATGCTACCTCATTGGGAAATCACCATCTTGGGGTTAGTATTTTGTTTACAGACCTTTAAGTGATCATTGGCCTCCTTAGTCATGCCTTTTACTCTCTTGCCTAAAACATTTGTTGTTACCACTTATGTCCCAGGCCCCATTTTGGAATAGAGACTCAAGAGAGCAGCTCACACTTTGGTGCAAGACACAGACAGGTAGTCTACAGTGTGTAAGTGCTGTGACAGGGGGAGCACTAGCACAAGCGAGCCCAGGGGTAAGAAGAGTCAAGAAATCTCTCTCAGAAGAGATGATACCCAGCTGAGTTTTGATGGAGGAGTAGGCTAGCTAGTTGAAGAAGAGGTGAAAGAGAATTGCAGAGAGAGTGTCATGTGCAAAGGCTCAAAGGTATGAAAGCTTTGGGACACTTAGAAGGTTAGAATGGATTAGTACCCTGAAACATAGATATCAGGGAAGGGTATATGGCAAAAGATGGTGGTGGCGAAGTGGCAAAAAGTAGATCAGGAAGGACTTTGTAAAAGTCATATGAAAGGTTTGGGTTTTATTCTGAAGGTAATGTAGAGAAATGGAAGGATTTTTTTGTAAAGAAGTGATATTTTAAAATAAATGTTTCAGAAGTCAAGGTAGTCATGCAGATCACAATAATCCCTGTTGAGAGGCTGCATTATGGTAGTCGTACTGGGACAGAGAAGATGGACTATTTGGGACATACAATCAATAGGGCTTCTTGCTAGAATCAATAGATGACAAAGAGAAGAATGCAGGGTGACTCCTAGATCTCTTGAGTTGGACAACCAGGTGAATGATCCCATTTACTAAGATAGGGAATTCAAGATGAGAAAGGGCTTGGTTTTGGTGGAGGCAGGACAAAACAAGATGAATGATAGGTTATTTCTGTTTTGAGTTTAAGATACCTATGGAATATCCAAGTGGAAATGTGAGTCTGATTGAAACTTAGGAGAAAAATATGAGCTGGAGATAAATATTTGGGGATTGTTGGCATACATAATAGTAATTGAGGGCATGGAAAATCGGGAGGATGCAAGATGAAAATGTCACTTTGCGCCAGGTGCAGGACAAGAGCTTATGAAAGAAACAAAGAATGACCAAGAATGATGAGTAGACCGCAAAGAATGGGGACTCATAGAAGCCTAGAGCAGAGTTTCAGAAAGCCAGATTGCACATGAGAATAAATAACAAATCAACCCATGTCTTGAGGCAGTGATGTTCCAACTGTGTTCTGTTAAGACCCTTCATTAATATTTGATTCATAAATATATTTTAACATAAAAATTAGATATGCAGACTATAACAAACTGAGATATGCAGTTTATAACATTTTAAAACATTGAAATCCAGCAAACATCAATACCAGGTTAACTGTTTCTGTGCAGATGCCAGAATAAAGCCATCTCTGGTAAATTGAGGAGCCCCTTGGTATTTCAAGGTGAGCTGTTAAAGAACTGCTACTGTTTCTTAGTGTGAATCAGGACTTGCTCAATACTGTGCAGCTGAAACGAAATACAGAAATAGGATCCACCTAAGATAACATCTGTCTTCCGTAAACCCAGCCTCAAATATTGTTAATGAAAGTAACTTCGCTTTTCTTGACTCATTATTAAATTAAGTGTTACGTACCATTCTTTCTGTTAATGTATTGGTTTTCCATGTAGCTGTCATTTCTAAAAGGTTGCAGAGGTGGAGGGCCACAGACAAAACGAAGCTGACGCTTTCCCAGTAGAACTTGGCTTACTATCTTTCTGTGGTTCACCTGCCTCTCCTCAGAGTCAAGTTCTAGAGGCTTAAGTGTATTACATGTATCTTTCAGAATGTGTTATTTTGATACTGAATTCGCCACTAGGACCAGATGATGTTTGTGTTTGCATTGCCATAGAAAGTCTAGAGTTAATGTTCTGTTATCTTAAATAAGATCCTTACTCCTTTTTTCATATTGGTTCAAAAATAGATAACTGTATACAAATTATCTCTGGTAGAAATGATCTCAGCAATGGCAACAACAACACAGTGCTCTTTGTATTTGGTTTTAGAATGCTGTATGGTATGTTTGATTTTTATTTCTAGTTTAAGTTAAAATTAGCTTGAATTCCTTGAGTAGACACGACTTGCACTACTTGGGCAACAACTTAGAGCATGTTAGACATTCCAGGAAGAAAAGAGGAGCTACTGGTTTTCAAATTTGGCTCCAAATAATCCATAAAATTTGCAGATCACTTGTGAATTGTCAAATAAACTCTAACTTTTAAACCACTTTTGTTCATATTTTTCTATATAGTGATTAATCTTGGTCTCCTTTAGCAGAGCCTTTGTTTGGAATTGACTCTGTGCGTTAAAATCCCACGTTATGTGTAACAGTATGAAACAGAATGTCACTGTCCGTGGCACTTGGCCGTCTCACAGCAGCTCACAGCAAGTTTTCACAGCAGTGCCGTGACTTAAGTGCTATTGTTATCCCCGTTTTATAGATTTTGTAGAGTCTGAGATTCAGCAAGATTAAGTGACTGTTCAAGTAAGAGGCGAAGGAGGCATAGAGCGCAGGTCCTCTGCCTGCTAATCTTTTTCCCTTCCCTCTCCATCGGCCCACACCATGAACTGCACGCCTTTTTTAAGAAGGCAGGTACAAAATTTACCAATTCACAATATTTAACAACCTATCACTTAATGAGAAAAATTGTTCATTATCTGTTTCACAAAGGTATTATGTCTTTGAATACTTATCTCCCTGCTTCTCTCTGTTTTTAGGACAAAAAACCCTTTATTTTCATTTTGATTATGGAAGTGGTTCATATGTGCTTTCCTTTTGCAGATGTTTTTAATAGTATAGATAAAGCAAAAGTCACCTGGAGCTTTCAGTTCTATCCCTAGAAATCACTACTCTAATCTGTTTGATGTATGTTCTCCCAGCATTTGTATATGCATTTATGTACAACATGTATGTGCTTATAGAAATAATTAGTTTTGGGGGGAGGGAGTACATACATTTTATCAAATGCTGTGTCTTTTCTACAATTTGCTATTGTTTTACTTAATCTCTTTGAAAGATCTGTCCCAGTTGGTAGACATAGACCTACTTCATGATTTTTAACTTCTCCGGTATTCCATTTTACGGATTAGGTCATGGTTTATTTAAGCATTTCCATATTTTCTCCTTGCTTTTTCATTCTACCCCCTTCTTCCTGAACTTGATGGTACTTTGTGAAGTATTAGAGGTATTCAAGATTGGTTAATACCCAGTTACCAAATGTCCCGCAGTCCCTCTCACATCCCCAGTCAGGATGAACTCTGGATCAATCAATTTAACTGAAAACTAAAACTCAAAGAAGTTTTTTAACCTGGTCTTGATGAAAATCTAAATTACACTACACACAGGCAAAACCTTGTGTTGTGGACGTAGTGGTCGTTCAATAACTGTGTTGAGTGATGCAACACACTTACTGCCTTAGAAAAGAGAAGGCTTTGATGTAAGCGTTTACCTTTGCTTAGTGACTTGGCCCACCAACCGTTTTACAGGGCCTCCATCTGGGACGCCCGGAGGACCCCCAGGGGTGTGTAGGACTGTTTAAAACACCAAGTGGTGTGCTTTACAGCCTTCAAAGTGGGGAAGAAGGATGCAGAATTAGAAAGAAAGGGAGAAATGGGAGCGGCTTATACTGCGGTATATCCAGACAGTGTCTCCCTCCTATGCCAGGAGCCTTTTGTCACTTCATTGGTAGTTTTGCTTCTGGTACGTCCCCTGCCATTTGGCTGTTCATTCAGTCAGACGTTTTGTGAGCACCTACAGTGTTACAAGGGACTGTGTCAGCCACCGGTAATACAAAGGTGGTAAGACAGCCCTGACCCTCAAGAAGCTTATACTCTAGCGAAGGAAGAGTGTTAACCAGTGAGTGCAGTAAGACATTAACCTTATCACAAGAGGGGTCATAGCTTCTAGTGAATATACAGACAGGGAGATAGGCATTGTCATTGAGGAGGTGGCATTTGAGCCAAGTTGTAAAAGATGAAAAGCCGACCACTTTGAGGATCCAGGTGGAGGGGTGGAGAGCTGAGGGGAAGGGGCGCATCACCAGAACAGAGCCACGCACCCGAATTCACTCTAATGTCTCGTGGCTTAGCCTGGACACCAGAGCAGACAAGGTAGACAGATTCCACATGGAACCTTGTCTTGTATCCTTGGCAATTCTGACTTTTCCTAAAGGGAGTGGAAAGCCACTGACCCTTTGGAGAAGGGAAGTAATGTGACTGGATTTACATTTTAGAGAAAGTGAGTCACTGACCACGGTATCAAGTGAATTCAAGACTATATGAGGTGATGGAGATGTTAACTGTCCTTATTGTGGTGATCATTTGGCAATATATAGACATATATCAAATCACCGTGTAACTTATGTAGTATTATGTGTCAATTATATCTCAGTAATGCTGGGAGAAAGAAAGGGTTAAAGAAAGGTTTTGTAAGACCAGATTCAGGATTCAGGAGGACTTTTTTTTCCCCCTAATGGTAGCAATCTAGGTAAGAGATTAAAAAAAGAAAGAAAGAACTGGAAATTACAGGAAAGCAGCTAAACTAAATATGAGAAATGTTCGAGAGATATGTGTTGGGGTGATATTTTGAAAATTTTAGTTTCTGCTTCTTTCCTGGCATTTATTGCTCCTTTCCCTTCCTTGCACCACCCCCCCCCCCCCCAGTTCAGGCCAACAGCAAAAACATCCTCTTTTCTGGCCCTCAGGATTCGGTTTTTCCTACAGGACTGAAAGAGTCAATTCTCTCCTTTTGAATTCCTCCCCTCAAATGAGATTTTTTAATAAAAGACCCCTCCCCCGCCCCATGTGATAAGGGAGAAAAATTGAAGGGAAACAAGATGATGAGAGGGTGGCAACGTCACTAAGAGGAGGCCCTGAGCACTGCCCCTCCCGCCAATGTACCAGTCTTAAATCTGAGCTTAGGGGGCATAAGCCCCAGAGACAGTGGAGGGTCAAAGAGCTGAAGACACCCATGCCTCAGCTTCCAGGTTTTGCCTGGGAGTCTTGGGGCCCCAGAGCGGCCCCAGGAAGCATCTGAGAAGTTTCCCTGCCTCACCCTCTGCAGCAGGCACAGAAGCTATTGGCAAAGGAGCCAGGGAATTGTGACAGAGGGTCACCTGCATGGATCTGGCACCAAAGACCGGATGGATATCTCAGAGGCTGTTGGTGCAGAAAAGTGCCGGTGACCAACAGTGCCAGAGGGGACCCAGCTATGTAAGCAAATGCAACATCAATGGAAGTAGATCAAGAACCAGGCCCCCTGCCACAACCCCCACCCCAGGTCCCCAGGTGCTCGACACTAGATGGAACTTAACTGTGACCACAGGGAGGAGGTGGGAAACTGGCTGAGCTTATCTTGAATTTACAAAATGTTTCTGCAGCTGGGCAGAATGTATTTTAGAACAAAACTATATTCTTTGCCCACCTAGTTTTGGCCTGAGAAAATATATCCACTACCCCACTACCAGTAGACGCTGCAGGACTTGGTAACTGTCTGGAGGACTTAGTAGGTTTCCAGATTTGGTTTGAAGAAATGAGGTCGGTTTGGACATGTTTAGTTTGAGGTACTTCTCCAGGAGCCTTAGGGATCTGAAGCTTGGGAGAGAAGTGTAGGCTGCAGAAATGAATTTGGAAGTTACCAGAAAACAGGCTGTAGGTGAAGCCGTGAGTGGATGAAATCGAACACAGGGTGAAGAGGACAGGACCGGAGCCCTGGAAAACCGCAACATGGAAAAGGGTGTGCAGAGAAAAGTCCAAAGTAAACTAGAGAGGAACTGGCAGGTGACACCAGATAATCAAACTGATAGCTGTCATTTAATGTTATACCAAGTCAGTAGGATGCAGCCCCGGGACAGATCATAGTTACAAACTCAAATTCTTTGTGACATCTCTTCTCCTTATTATCCAGGAAAATATCTTCCTCACGTCCAAACGCGAGGCCACGTTCTGGTTGCCTGAGGATGCCGGGATTCCGACTCCCGGCAGGGCCGCATCCGTGCTCCCCGGTGAAGCCTGGACCATTCCACAGAGTCCCTGCAGGGCAGGTCGCAGCTCGTGTTCACAGGCAGCACCTCTGTGTGCTGTGCCCAGGAGGTATCAGGGGCTTTCTTTTTTCACTCTCTTACTCAATTTTCCCTTTAAAGAGAAGATCTCTATCACATTGTCTTCAGAGATTAAGACTGAACAAATGTGTTCTTTTGGCCTGTGCTGCTTATTTCTAGGCACTAACAACTATATAAATCCATCATCCCCTTATCACCCTGGCTGCTAGGAAGTTCAAGACCAGGTTTTGGGTATAATTGTTGTAGTGTTCCCCAGATAGGAGTTCTTAGAATTCTAATTTTTTTTTCTTCCTTTCAGCCCTTATTTATTTGTTCCTGTTCCTTTTTTTGTTTTGTTTTGTTTTTGATTGGTAGTTTGGCTTTTTTATACTAGTCTGATGATACTTAAATTTTTATAACAATCTACTTTAAATCTTTTTGAGTTTAGAATAGCTGCTAAAAAAATAAAGGATATGTCATCATAATTTTGCAGGATTTTTTAAACCTGTATCTCTAAGGCTGACCATTGGTCTATGTTAGGAACTGCTGTCTTCATTTATCAGTTACAAAGTTCATTCTGATGAATAATTCAGAGAACTTCTTTCTCCATAGTCAACTCATATACTAATAATAGTGAAACTTAAACATGTGATTGCCTGATCACATTGAGCATTTAAGGACACAAGGTAACCCCAATGAAGAGATATCAGGAAGCCTTCCTCTTTGGTCTGTTAGCTCTGCTTCTCTCATGGCCATATTGGTTAGAAGGGTGCCACTAATCTTGGTCATTCACATAAAATTTTACTTCTCCATATCCCATGTCAGAACTGATAGCAAGATTCTTGTTCTGACTGTTGACCTATCACAAGCAAGAACTCAACAAAAATAAGTAATAGCAAACGTTCTCCTGTACTGCGCTGGGTTCATGACTTTGGGCATGTTTTCATTCATTGCATCTTTTGGACTGTCAGATCTTTTTTAGGTGCCAGGATCTACTTTTACCATCACAAGTGAGGAAGATAAAAGGCTCCTTCCAAGGCAAAGACTCAACTATTAAAAGAGACCTTGTCAAGACCAAATTTTTCCCCAAGAGTCCTGCCAAAGATTGCCCTTGGGCAGGATGCAGCCTCCTTCAGAGAGTGAGGAACACATCATGCAATTCTCCTTTTCCTCGATTGCCTACTAGATTAATCATTAAGCCACATGTGCCAGGTTAGAATGCAGTTACCAATCACCGTTGCCTTAATTCTCCCAACTTAGATGGCCTTGAGCCACCTGAACTGAAATTTGGGTGAAACTCTCCTTGGAATAGAGCTCATCGCAGGGCATAATGTAGCCTGGGTCCTCGGCCAATGCCTGCTAAATACTAGTGCGGGTCCTGATAAAAAGAAAAACAGTGCAAACTCTCCTTTTGGCTAATTATTTGATCATCAAACCAAGATGTTTGAAACCCATGGTTCTAGTTTTAATTGATTGCATTCTATTTCAAAGAGCAATAGCTTCAAGGGAGGAGGGTAAGAAGTTTTATTAACCCCACAGCATGCTTTGGGCCCTCCACGTTAGGTCATTTGGTCCTTACAACAGCCCTGGAGGAGCCCTGGAGAGGGCAGTGGTGGCTCAGCTTCACAAAGCAGCACCCAAGGACGCCAGGAAACCAGTGGTCACCCAACACCATATAGCCAGCAAAGGATGGAATCTACTTTGAAGGCAGATGGGCTTCTTAACTCCTGCTATTTTTCTCTACCAGACCTATTTTTCTTAGCCAGCTGCAGCAATGAGAGAAAAAGAGGCAGAAAGACAATCCAGAAAATGGAGCTGACTGCTCACTTAGGAAGCTGTAGCAAGACTGGAGCCTGGTGGCTATTGCTCGAGTCTCTAGGGAAGGCTCCTTAAGAAGACTTCTGAATTGGTGACCTTGACGCATTCAGTCCTCTCAATTCAAACCAGTTACTTGGTTCACTAACTGATCTCAAGACTGTGCTACAACTTTAGGGTGAGAAAACGGAGCCCAGAGTCCATGCAGTAGTCACACCTCCCATCTAATGCCTTGATTCCTGAGATGCCTACTTTAAACATAAAGGGGGAAATAGATGCATGAAGGCCGAACTTCACTCCAGATACAGCTGCCCACTTGTGCCAGGACAGACTAATTCATGTGAACTCAGAGGAACCTCAGGGACAAGTGTTTGGAAAACCAGACCCAGGGGTTCTGGACGCTAAAAAATGCTGGCAGTGACGCCGATAGCAGTCAGTACTCCGCCTACAGAGCACTCTCATTCCTGTCTCCTCATCCTCTGGAAAGAATCCCGGGTTGTTGGAATCCAGATCAAATAAAGAAGGGGCAGTAGTAACCAAGGTGATGACACCCCCCGACCCCGCAACCCGGAGAACCTCCTTAGCCTTTCCCCAGCCACACCCTCCAGTAGAGAACTCCTTCCACTTCAGCCCCGCTGGGATCCTCAGATTTCACAGTGAAGTTTTTGGTTCCACCTTCTCTAAATCCTGAGACAGTTTTTGTTGCAGATTGGGAGCCGGCAGGCTATCTTCAGAACCAGGAGATGTAGGATTCTTTAAAAACATGCAGCGGGGAGCATGAAAAACCTCAGAAATGCTTTAGAGATTCAATTTCATCTTCAAGCTACAAAACCAACTGTGTGATGATGGGGGCTTTGTTTTCTTTGCAGAGCCTCGGCTTCCTTTGAGAAAACTGACAAATGTGTAAATGTAACAAAGATGACACATTTCAATAAGCTCTTATTTCTTCCTCTTTATTATCTGGTTCAAAGAATTTTTGAATTTCATTCCAATTCTTTTCACTTTGTGTGTCAAGAGAGAGTCATACCAAGAAAGACTTGACCAGTATATTCTTTCAGTTCACAAATTCTCTTCTCAAAGTTTTTTTTTTTGCAAAAAAATGAAAGTAATTTTATTTGTTGTTGAGTCAAGTACTTACAAGTGACATGTTTTTCTCCTGATCTCCCTGACTGCAGTACTGAAAATGTCATGCGTCCAGTGGCGTCCCATCTAAAATAAGATTTGTTGTTACTGCTAAAGATGATTTTACAAATATCCCTCCTAGAAACATGCTTAGTATTGACAACAGAAAGCAAACATGAATTGATTTTTTTTAAGGTCAGGCACTTTCTTTTTTCTTTTTTTAATTTAACATCTTTATTGTGGTATGGTTCCTGTAGACCACACATATTTCAAATGTACACTTTGATGAACTTTGATAGATGTATACACCAATGAAACCACTACCACAATCAAGGAAGCTAACATTTTGATCACTCCCCAAGAGGAAGAATTTTCAAATTCCCAATTTATCCCTTCCCACACCCTTTAACCACTGGTAACCATAAGTTTGTTCTCTGTCTGTGAATCTGTGTTTTGTAGATAAGTTCATTTGTGTCCTTTTTTTTTTTTTAAGATTCCACATATAAATTATACCATATGGTATTTTTCTTTCTCTTTCTGGCTTACTTCGCCAGATGTTCTCCAGGCCCATCCGTGTTGCTGCAAATGGCATTGTTTTATTTTTTATGGCTGAGTAGTATTCCATTGTATACATATACCACAACTTCTTTATCTAGTCGTCTTGTCAATGGACATTTAGGTTGTTTCCATGTCTTGGCTATTGTAAACAGTGCTGCTATGGACACTGGGGTGCATGTGTCTTTTTGAATTATATTTTTCTCTGGATATATGCTCAGGAGTGGAATTGCTGGATCATATGGTAAGTCTGTTTTTAATTTTTTAAGAAACCTCCATACTGTCCTCCATAGTCGCTGCACCAATTTACATTCCCACCAAAAGTGTAGGAAGGTTCCTTTTTCTCCACACCCTCTCCAGCATTTATCTTTTGAAGACTTTTGAATGATGGCCATTCTGACTGGTGTGAGGCGATATCTCATTGTAGTTTTGATATGCAATTATCTAATGATTAGTGATGTTGAGCATCTTTTCATGTGCTTGTTGGCTATCTGTATGTCCTCCTTGGAGAGATGACTGTTTAGGTCTTCTGCTCATTTTTTGAATGAATTGATTTTTTTTTAATTAGAATTTTGTTAGCCTTATGATTTGGACTAAGTAAGAAATCTGGTCAATTAATGATTTTATTCCATTTTTATTGCAAACAAGAATGAAAAAGTGAACAAATATTTCCACACTGGATTCCTCTTGAATGAATTCAAACAAAGCTCATTACTAGTGGTTTTGCATTTGGCAAAGGTGTGAAATTGTCCTCATAGAGGTGTTGATTTACTCCACCTCAGCAAGGCCTGGCCCTTTGAGTAGGCAGCGCTGGCCCAGGGGAAGTGGCTGTCTCTGCACATCTGTTAGGTCCCATGGGCTTCTGGGGTTTGATCAGAAGCTCCTGCTAAAAACTATTTTTTCCCACCAGATTCTAGGTTGAGAAGATACGTCATCCAGTGTAAAAGATGACTTGATCATTTTTAACTGTGATAGTGTGAACCGGGTTCTTTCTGACATTTTTTTTCCATGAACAACTCCACACACTGGTGTTTGCCATTCAGTGTTCTTCACATACGTGGGGCCTGCCAACATTGTCACTTGCCCTGCAACTCTGCTTTTGGCAGGTCCCTCATGTCCCCAGGCCCCTCCCGAAAATGGTCTATAAAATTTTTCCAACCTCTTCTTCCATCTCTAAAATACTCAACACAGTAAGAGAAGGAGAAGGTTAAGAACCATTGCCTCTAAAGAAACTCCAAGGTTTCTTTCACCTGAGGGCAAAGGCGGGCCTGTAAATCATTTACTGTCTCAAAAATTTGAGAACACTTTTTTAACACACATCTAGCATATGATCCAGCCTCCTAGCTACCTACTTAAGAGAAATAAAAACATGTCCAAACCAAAACTTGTATCTGAAGCTTTATTCACAATAACCCCAAACTGGAAACAACCCAAATGCCCTTTAACAGGTGAATGAATAAACAAAAGATTGTTCATCCATAAAATGGATTACCGTTGCACAATAAAAAAGGAACAAACTTCTCCATGCAATAGCATAAATGAATCTCGTTGTGCTGAATGAAAGAAGCCAGACACAGGACTACATGCCGTCTATTCTAGTTACCTGAATTTCTGGAGAATGCAAACTAATCTATTATGGTGACAAAAGGCAGGTCAATGGCTGCTTGTGGACTGCACAAGGGCACAAGGAATCTGAGTGGAGGGATGTTCTGTAGCATGATTGTGATGGTAGTTCTGTCACAGGTGGATGCAACTGTCAACAGTCATGAAATTGGAGACCTTAAATGAATACAACTTAGGTAAATTGTTTCTCAAAGTTACCAGGGAAAATTTTTTGGTAAGCTCTTGCCTGTTAAATCTGAGAGTTGAAGAAATACATAATGGGCAGCAGATAAGTTTTGTGGGGCCATGATATTAAAAAAAAAAAAAAGGATTGATGAACCAAAAATATTCTTAAACATTCTGGAAAGGCCCTTTTAGTTTCTGGGCAACCTATGGGAATTTGTAGGAAAAAAATTTGTCTTCTGGTTTCAGGTAACCACTAGAACAAAGAACTGCTTTGCGGGCTGAGCAAGGTCCTGGGCTGGGTGAGCCTTACTCGCAGCCCGTCTCCCCTCTGGATTCCTGAGAGCCAGCTGGCTCCGCCACGGCAAGTGCAGGGTGGCAGGCAGCTTCCTGTCTTTGCCAAGTCAGGTTCCTTCATACCGATTTCTTTCATTCTGCCTGAGGCAGTAGTGTCTACTCAGGGCTGGATTCCATTCTACTTTTTGAATGTCTGTTCACAAACTAGAAACCCGTAGGGCACATTCTTCCTTTCTAGGCCACATGGAGCAACCAATTTTAGCTGGCACCACTTGTAGGATCACAGGATGTGGGATTTGGAAGGAACCTCAGAGATTCTCCTGTCCAACTTCCCAGAGGAGGAAGCTGAGGCCCAGAGAAGGTAAGTGACTAACCTAAACTCACACAGCCCAAGCAGGACTATGAATCACTGCCCTCCAGGAGTCTCTCCGCTTTATTACGCTTACTCATCACTTGTTGAAAAAAGTGCAGCCCAAGATCTCTAGCCGGATCCTAAATCCAAGTTTAATTAGTCTGCTGCACCTTCCACCCCCCTCCCTAATGAAAGCTGTTGGAAAATGGCTGGATTCTAGCTGAGAGAAAAGCAGTGAATTCTTAGTTCTGGCCCACTGTGAGGAACCGTAAGAGCCAACCTCAGCATGGAAATGAATGTGAGGCATTTATGATTATTGTAGAACTTGGCAGCAATTACAAAAGCCTGTTCCATGGTAGAAATGACCATGTTAAATTTCCATTCTTATTTGCATTCGTAAAAATAGAATAAAATGATTTCTTGGGTAGACGCATTCTCTGGGACTGGGAAATGCTTCTTGGTCATTACTGCTCCTTTCACTCTTCATATATTTTCCCTTGATGGCTACTGAAATAGCAGATACTTCACACAGAGAGAACATTCATCACAGCAGATTCTTGATTGAAGTTGAATCAGATTCTTTCAGTGAAGCAGCCACTGCCAGGGAGTAAATCAGGCCCTTCTGGAAGCTCCACTCACACTCAATCTCACAGGACTTTAATTTCCAAACTACTCTTGGCAGGCCCGGGTCTCACCAGCGTCCCCAACTGCCTCCTCTCGCATCTGGCCCCTTGGTCCTTGACCAAGGGAGTGGGGTTTCACGACACTGAGTCGTCCCCTCGGGGTCAGGAGGCTCCTCCCAGCAGTATCCAGACAGAGCCCGCGATGCTGGTGCTGGTGCCGGGGAGACGAAGAGGTGAGAAGCGGCCTTGGCCCTTTGGTTTGCCTGCTGTGCTGGTAACATGCTTTGCTCTTCACACAGATCCCCCAGAATGTCAGTTGTCGAGGCTGGATGACTAGGACAGTATCTTCAGGAAGAAGACTTCAGATCGTGAAAATCACCCTAAGCTGAAGCAGCAGCGTCGGCAGTCCCTACTCCTGTGCGGGGACTCCTAGATGACCAATCGACAGCATTTCTTGGAGGTGGCGGTGGCGGTGGGGCCCCACGCTTCCCAGTGGTACCATTTCCTCTGCCACTTTGTCTTGTCCTGAGAGTCCTGCTGTACCGTGTCTGCAGCCAACACGTTTCATGTCTCAGAAATCAAGGGCACCAAGGATGGGTCCAACACTGTGTCCATCACTTCCCTCCGCTGAGCACCATGGTCTTGGCAGCCTACTGGGCATATTGTCAGTGCCCAGGACATCATTTTGAATGATTAGCTCAGTTGTTGAGCAAGAGGATAATGATAGTTCTGACCTTAAATGTAGACTCATCAAATCACTGTAGCAGTAATACAAAAACTCACTGAAAAACTGTGGGAGAAGAAATGAAACTTTCTCTAGGTCTAAAATCCACTAATGACCAGAATAAATGATATCATCTATATACAATCATGGAGAACTGATACAGGTACTTGAAAAGCACATTCTCCCTACCTCTTCTAATCCTTTGAATTTAAATCATTCCCATCACTAAGATCAAAGGGCAACACCTGACCTGGATAATTTTCTTCTCTATTTCCTATTGATTTATTACTTTTAAATGTAGTCTTTTGCTTACCTAAGAAACAGGAATACAATTGCTATTTCAAGTCACTTTTCCTTTTTCCTTTTTTTTTATTGGCACACAAGCATGCTCTGGCATCTCTTACCTTTAAAAAATATCTGCCCTTAGTCCTTAGAGCTGTCAGTTGATTTCTCCCTTCTCCACTAAAAGACGTCTGAGAACTGTGGACTCATGAATTACCTCCAATCCTGACTTTCCATTTATTTGTCCTTCAGACTTCTCTCCTCTGGCTTCTGCCCCCCCCCCCCCCGCCCCATGCTCTGCCAAAAGTGCTCTCTCCAGTAACCTCCACTTGGTCCATTCCAGGAGCACTTCTGAGTCCCCGTCCTACTGGAATGCTAGTTGGATGACCACCTAAGAATCCTTCTACTGCACACGAATGAAGAACCAGCGGAAATGGTGGCAAACAAAAACAGTAAGTTTCTTGTATGGTTTAACAACTTTCTCCCCTCCAGTTTTCTCTTCATCCTGGCATTCATCAGATATTAGATGAGGCGGATTAATCCTCTATCTTTTCTACCTCCTTAGCTGTTTATTCAGCTTGAAGAGTTCATTCCCTCTCTTTTAAACCTTGTGTTGAATCTGTAACATCAGCTACCATAGTTTTTGTTTCTCAGGGTCATCCCCTGTTGTCAGATTATTCCTTTTTATGGCAACACATTCTTGTTTCATAGCTGCAGAATTTCTGGCAAAACTAATTTTAATTTTTTCCTCCTACTCCCTGAATTGTCTGTTTTCTGAGTTACTTTGTTTAGGTCTTCGTCCACTGTATGGAGACTTTCTGAAAATGTCTGTGATTGGAAGCAGTCTGTTCACATTCTACAGGGAGACCTGGGAGCTCTGGTGGGCAGGGAAGGTGGAGCCGGTTGACCAGGGGTAGGTTGAGTGGGTGGGAGGCCAGCTTTGTCATTTGATGAATCTCCATCTCTCCTCAGACACAAATATCACCATGTGATGGTCTTTCCTCTTGGACAATTTAGTTTCTTCAGAAAGGAATCTTCCAGACTCCTCTGGGGTGGTGGTGGGCTGGGGTGGTGGTGTGGGTGCCTCAGATGTACTCAGACGGCAGCTGAGGGCTGTCTCAGAACCAGCCAGGCAGAAGGTGGCCAGGGCCCTGGCTGCTTCAGTGTTCAGCAGTACCTCTGCCCTCCTCTTGAACCTGCTATTTGAGTCCAGCTCTTCTCTGGCTCACTTTATCCAGGGAAGAGTCTTGCTGTGGGAAAGGAAGGTGTGGGAGGTGCCTCTTGCTCCTATGGGAATTTCCACCACTCTCCTTTTCTCCAATACCTTATCCTTGCCTTTCAAAGAGCACAGTGCCTCCCAGTGCAGGCCCCTCAGGACTTGCGTGCTCCTCAGTGTCTCCCTGCCCTCTCTCAGATCAGCTCCCTCCACTCAGTTAAGCCATTTACCACCCATGCGTCTTTCAAATACTTCCTGACATTTCTTGCCCATAATTTTCTCCTCTTTTGTTCATTCCATTACTGTCATGTTAGGGCTTTAGGAAGGAATATCAATAAATGTATGTTTCAAGCCACATTTTAATTTTGGATTATATTTTGATTCTTTAGGACTGCACTTCTACAGAAAATCAGAAAGTAAGAATTCTTTCTCAGTTGCACCCAATTCTTTCTCCAAAGAGTAAACATGAAGGTAAGTTTTTTGTTGTTAATTTAAAATGTTGCCTTTTGCATAATACTCCTTTTGTGTCATGTAAGTGAGATTATATTCTACTGAGAAAGAAAATGTGTATGGTTATTGCTGACTTTTCAGATTATCCAGGAGCACCTACTCTCAGGTGTTCTTGCTTCTACTCAAATCTTTGTAGTTCTTTGTGATAGATTTTGGTATCATATCTTCAGAATAACAGCTAACAGTCTTCTATGTGCCATTCTTCTATGCACTCATTTAATCCACAGAACAGCCATACGAAGTCAGTATCATTACTGTCTCTATTTTGGAGATGAACATGCTGAAGCACAGAGAGCAATTTATCCAAATTCACACAGCTACTGAGTGTCGCAGGAGTGCTTGCAGTTAACCACTGGGCCATGCTCTGTTATAATATCTTCTTCTTTTTATTTGATGAAATTTTTAAAGATTTTCTCACCTACTTCCCCAAAGGAAACTTACAATATTAAAACACCTAGAGACAGAGAGTTTAAAGCACACACAGAGCCAATTAAAAGCAGCAGAGGACTGTGTAGACCAGCAGTCTGAGATGAGTTGGCTTTTCCACTGAAGTGCTAAATTTGGCTCTGATTTCCTGCCAACTAATGGGAAAAAGTGAAATGTTAGATTATATGCTTCTCATTGTTTTGTAGAGCAAGCATGCAAATTACTTTGCAGAGAAAAAAGTTTTTGGCAACCGAACTCTAGAAGCAATTTCTAGAATTCTAATAAAAGAACTCCATGTTAGGGTTTTTTTTTTTTTTGAAACTTTTTTATTGGAAATGTAACACTTACTCAGAAAAATACATACACATAAATGTACAGCTTATTGAATTATCATAAAGCGAGCTCCCACCTCATCACCACCCTGGCCAAGAAATAAAAGCTTAGCCCCCCAGAGGCTCTCTGACTGCACCTTTCTATTAAAAAAGCTCTCCTTTCCCCCAAATGTAACCATTATTATGACTTCTGTTCCAATCTTTTTTTTTTTTTTAGTTTTTTACCACCTAAATAATATCCTGAATAAACACTGTAGTTTAGTTTTGCCTGTTTTTTTTTTTTAAACTGACTGGAATCATGTACTAGGTATTTTTGCTTTTTGCTCAACTTCATGTTAGTGAGGTTCATCCACACTGTTTTGTGTGGCTGTATGCACTTTTATTCTATGGCGCTCCATCATATGACTATACCACAATTTGTCCTTTCATCAGTTGTGGACATTTGGGGTATCTGGTTGTTCGCTATTAGGAAGAATGCTGCTAGAAGCATGCCTGCATATGCCTCCTGATTCTGGGATATGCATATTTCAGCTGGGCAACCATCTTTTCCTTGTGTCTCTTCACTTCATCTTCCCTCTATACATGTCTATCTCCAAATTTCCCCACTTTATAAAGATACCAGTCATAATGGAATAGGGCTCCCCCTAATAACCTTATTTTAATTTGATTACCTCTGTAAAGACCCAAGCTCCAAAAAAGGACACAGACTGAGGGTCAGGACTTCAGCATATTAATTTTGAGGAACACAAACAAGTTGGTCACACTAAAACATGGAGCAACTCTGGGAAGAGGACAGTTTGTGCACAGGCATTAAGATAAGAGACTACACACAGTGCTAGAGTTCAGCAAGCCATGGGGCTGATAGGAGGGGCCAAATTACATTCAGCTCTGTCATCCATAGGAAGATTTCAGATTTTATTCTAAGTGCAATGGAAAGTAACTAGAGGCTTTTATGCAGGGGAGAGACATGATCTCACCACTTTTGGGGCAGAGAATAAGCTGGAAGGAGACAAGAGTGGCAGTGAAAGGATCAGTTAGGAGACTAGTGTAGTGGAGATGAACACGGTCTGGACCGGGGTGGTGGTGGGAGTGGGTAAAGGACAGGGAAAGCAGTGGATGTACACCAGATGTAAACTGGAGTTCGGCTTGACAAGACTTGTTGGATATGGAGGATGAGGGTGAGAAAGGCAGCAAGGGTAAATTTCAGGTTCTGAATTGCAGAACTGCATGAATTGCTTACAAAAAGGGGGATGGGGGACTGAGGATTGGGTCCAGGTTTTGACTGAGCAGGAGTCAAGGGAGAGAACCATTTTGGATATATCTGAAATTGTATGAAGCATCCAAAAGAAGAGATCACTGGGCAGTTGAATATATACAGATCTAGTGCTGAGAAGAGGGATAAGCCAGATAAAACAAAATTGGGAATCACCATGACAAATCATGTAGAGCTAGGGGGAAAGGTAAGACGAAGAAGATAGAGAAAAGAGTTATGAAGAAAGTCTAGCAATATTTATAAGTAGGTATCTCTTCATCTCAACCACCTATGAAAACTGAAGACTAGAATCACGGTGCTTATAGATAATGCAGGGGAAAGCACGCTAGAGTTGGTGAGGTAACGTGTCTAGGTGTTACCTTCCAATGACGCACCTTAATGTAACACCAAAGCTTGAGTAACATTTGAGAAATGCATAATTGAAATTTAAAACCCTTTCAGCAGGTACTGGTCACAGTGAACTGATTGTTGCATTTTCTGGTGGTTGCTGGAAGAGTTAACTTTGTTTCAGAAACTTGGCACTGACCTATATACTTGCCCAGGTAAGTCATCCTATTTCTGAAAAGAGATGGGTCACTAAGTGGCCTGGAGGTAAGACCAAATAATTTTTAAATTGAGATTTGAGCCACTGGAACGCTTGAACGTTTACCCAAAGAAGATCTCAGAGGTTTGGGTCTTTAAGCATGAAAAAGATCATTTTGGCCTAAAACATTTATGGGATGTTTTTGCTAAGTGGACTGTTTCTACTAAAGAACCATAGTACAGCTTTTGCATAATGTAATTCAGAGTAATAGATCACAAAATGCCCATGTTGGCTACTTTCTTTCCCTTATCTTACTCCTCTCCCAAGTCAATAGTGTTAATTTACTGTTCTAGCTTAAATATATAGAATATTTTTAATATTCTATAGAATATCTTCAAAATAAAATTAATTCAGAGTAGGGCTTCTTATCCTGAATCTTTCAAAAGAAGTTTTAGGAATAACTCTAGGACTACTCCCGCTAGACTTCATTTTCTTTCCATTGGAAAATGGTTACAATCGTAAGGTTTCTCTGTAGTTTGCCAATCTATCATCTCCCCCCCCCCACTTTCAGCTTATTAGTTTTTTATTGATCACTCTTTCTCCTGCAACCTCACCCCCCACCCCCTACCCCCGGCGCGTAAATACTAGGAGCTGCACGAGCTGCATCGGAAAAGGGCACCAACGCGGTTTAGTGTCCTGTTCACAGGGGACTTGCGGGGTGGGTGCAGGGTCCAGCCCACATGTTCAGGATTCAAATATGGGTTGTGAGGGGAAAGTGGGATTTCTGGGGGTGTGGTGAAGTTTCACCAGTTTTGGTTTCACAAATGCTGCTGTTTTGTTCCCCAAGGGGTTGCTAGGACCTGTTTGAGGCAGAAGTCGGGACAGGGTAGGTCGGGAGACCTCGAGCTTCAAGTTCTTGGGCCGACAGGCAGTTGTAAGAGTTGTTCTTGCTTTGCTCGAGGGTCCTCAGACCCAGACTTTTCTTGAAGTTGGAACGGCCTGGGGCCCTGGTGAGGCCCGGGTTTGCCGGGGCTGCGGGGCGCGCCGGCGCCGCTAGAGGGCTCGGCTGTAAGGCACGAGGCAGTCGGCCAGGCGTAGGCCCAAGCAGAGGCGGCGGTAGCTGGCCAGGGCAGGCAAGGACGAGCAGCGGCAGGAGCAGGAATCTGGTGACCTGCAAGGCTGTGAAGCCCGGGTCCCGCAGGTGCGCGGTACGCGGTGCGCACGGGAGTACCTGGGAGCGCAGGAACTGGGAGCGGCAGAGGAAGCCAAAGCCTAGCATGGTGACAGCCGGTAGCAGGATGGTCCCCAGCACCAGCGCCAGCAGAAGACTGAAGGCAGCCACCAGCAGATTCTGGGCCGTGACCAGCACAGCGCAGGCCCAGCAGTCCCAGGGATCCCGGGAAAGGGCCGCTGAGCCCCCGGGGACATCCACCATGGCCCGTCTCCAATCTATCGTCTTTGATTACACAAAGCATCTGTTGGCGAAGGGTGTTTGATGCCCTTGGGGATAAATAACTTTTTAATTGTTCTTGGTAGTATTCTGACAGAAATTGGCCAGTAAGTTTAATTGCTTAAGGCTTTTCCTCAAAAACCATTATTGTACTCACAAACTTGTAATGACTTGATAAAAAGGGCTTTTAACTATTACGCCAATATAAAGAGGCTCCACATGACCAAGGAAGTGCACCAAGATACGTACTTAGGGTTGAAATAACTCAAACGGCTGCAGTCATAGGGAATTTTCTAGCTCTAGAAACACGAGAATACAGGTAAGTTGCTGAGGCTGACGTGAGTGACAGAGCACCCCAGCACCTGCAACTCTGAGACGTCACTGGAAGTGAAACAAGTTAACAGCCTAGGAATTTGTGTGGGGCCATATATGTCCCCATAACTCTCCTTGCAGGCACTATGTTCTGGGGAACAAGGTTCCTAAATCCACACAGCATATTAGCCCTACGTTGCACCCAAAGCACTTCAAAGGGATCTGCTATATAATTTATTCGTATCTTAAGTTGCCTCTGAAGAGATTTTAACTTAATTGCTTTTTTTGGATTGAATTTATTTGAATTTTATTTGAAGTCACATCTTTTGATGTCTTTGATACTTGTTTTTAATCCTTCTTGAAAATTTTTATGGATCAAGAATTTCTCTAGCACATCTCAACACAAGAGACCCAAGGCCTTGTTTCAGCCTTGGGCAGCATCTGGGACCTAAGTCCCTTAAAGAAGGCCTGTCCTGAGACGTGTGCCCCTTGTGTGTTGGGGCAGCATCAGGTCAGCATCAGGCCAGCGAATCTGAAGGCTCTAATTAAGCTAGCCCTACTTTCAAATGTAATGACAATAATCTTCTCCCAATTCAGATGATCCCAAATTGCTAAAATGAAAGGCATTTAAGGACCTTCCAATTTTGGAAGTTGACATTTCTAAACCATATTGGGGGAAAAAAACAGTCGGGAAGAGGCAGAAGTACAGGGGTGGTGTAGTCTCTCAATCCTGCTTATCACGTTACAACAAATGCACAACTTGCTGTGCTCCTTCTTTGAGGAGTGAAGTGACATTATAAACCACCAATGCTATTTTAAACAAACCAAATGAGCTTAACTCAATAAATATCTTTTATTAAAGAAAAGAAGGAATATTGTTAAGCACCAAAATTGTATGTTGTTACATTGCATGTACAAGAAGAGAAAGGTGATTGCAATACTTGGTGTACAAGTACTTAACTCTGTAGTCATGGGTGTAAAAAACATGAAATACAAAGCAATACAATAATTACAATGCAGAAAAGTTGCACTAAAGAGCAAAAGGCAACAGTCAAAACAATTATTGGAGATTTCAGAGTATTGCTCTAAATGCTTGCTTAGTTTTTTTTCTTTGTACTTTTAATACTTCAGAATGTTAATTGAGCATATTTAAGTACTGTAAATTTGCAAGAGCTGCCATTTACAATACACTTCACTGCACACTGTCCATTTAGTGTAACAGGTTTTAAAGCCATCCTGAAAAGCCAAGCACAATGTGCTAGTGTTTCACTTCTACCATTATAATATTGCACAAAGCTAGTAAATTGGTTTGCCATTAAAATTTTCATTTAACCAGAAAGGCTAAAAAACATGTCAGTTTCATCAGCCCTAATGGACTTTTATTCATGCAAAAGGATCTGTAGCCTTCGATTTTTCATAAACTATAATATATATTATGGTTTCACACATGGCAAGACATACAGTACAGTAAGAAATTCAATAAAACAGTGGGGATTCTGTCCAAGTCAGAAGTCACTGCATGGGTTGTATTGTCTACCCATCTTGGTTCACAAATGAATGGAAAGTGTCGTCTTGTGATTATGGAGAATTCTTAAAACCAATGTAATTAGTACTAGGAGAAGCTAGAGTAACTTGCTGCACTCTTTGACAGTTAACCATAGAACATTCAAGTTAAAAAACCCCAAACTTCCCTTGTTAAAATTGAACTCTACCCAACACCCATACCTTTGTATACATCTGAAAATCACTTTCCACGGACTTTCCTTAACTCATCAATTTGAGCCTCTCTTAGTCATACCTGACCCCTCCCTCCAAAAAAACTTTCCCCTAACCCTTAAAACAAATGACTGCTTTGAAATTTGGTGTGAGAGAACATTGATGAAATATTGAATATGGCAACCTCAGAGTATTTTCTGTACATGCACCTTACAGTGACTTAATAAATGTGTTTGGAGAAGGGGAGAGACATTTATGAATCTGGAATTCAGTCAATTAAATTCTTCAAATACAAGTGGTACATTTACTGTTGGTAAAACAGAAAATTTCAGAATGAACAGATCTTTGAAATAATTCACCTGGCAAACATTTAAAACACACACACACACACACAGAATCCAGACTCCCTCTCACCTTTAAAAATCCTGTTTATATAGATGAGTTTAGGCAGCAATATAAACTCATTTTGTAGGAAAAACTTAAATTAGACTATACTTATAGGATAAAAAAATGCTACTGCTTCATTTTACAAAGCAATTAAGCAGAGACTTTATGTGCTTTAAATAAAGAGCACTTTGCAGCAAAGTTCAGAAATAACTACTGAATTGTTCAGTAGCACTAAATGCAACATGCTCCAATAGTAAGGTGCTTCTATGTTCTTACCTCTCTTCCATCTGATATCAATCTTGTGGTCAATCCTCTAGCATTAGGCATAGATGTCCTTCTATGCTAAGCAATAAATGGGAAGTAAAATTTGTTTAAAATGCACATTTACCTTTAGATTATTTAAATTCAGTGCAAGAATTAGGTAAAACTTAAAGTTTCTGCTTTCACTATCAAACAGATGCATGTTAACAATGCATATGCCGTGAGTTTTAAATGTTTCACAGCTGCTCAAAAAGACTTTGCAAATAACCTGGTAAAGTATATAAAATTTCAACTCCCTGATCAGGACCCATGAGCACTTTAAGTTGGTATCTGATTCTGAGTATTAAGTAAATAATAATTAAATTAAAAGCGTTTTTTTAAAAAGATTATATTTAGTGAAAGAAAAATTTTCCTTATACATACATGCAACAATTGCAATTTAAAAATGGAGTTTTAGGGAATGTATAAAGTTAAACAGTATTAATTGTATACTGGTCCCATTCCAGAGAGGGTTCTGCCCACTAATTTTTGTCCCACTGATACAAGAGTTTTAATTCTTAGTGTCTGCTATGGCCAAAATATGCTTTACGGTTTAACACATTTTATAACATAAAGAGGTCATGCCATATGTTAGCAAATACTGCTACACAGTTCAGCTTTGGAGAAACAAGGTTCCCCCCGCCCTATCCCCTCTTTATACAGAATTTTAAAATTTTAATAGGTTCATGTAATGAAAAAGCCCCATATTCCCACTGTGGAAATACTATACCTGATAAACTGTTACAGCTGTGTCTAACAGTCCATTTAAAAATGAATTTTATAGAAACATCTCATTCCACAATGAAGAACCAAGGAATGATTGTTTTTATGCTGCTTACGAACTCAATAAGCCTATAAAATATACATTAAGTGAGCAATTCTCATCTTTTAAGAATCTTCTTTAGCCAGGTATTTCCTCATACTGCTACACTACAGTACCATTAAGATTTTAAATCATTAGGAATACCTTTTCTATACATGCCACGTTGGTTATACATACATAATTTTAGTCATATTAGTAGAGGAAATATTTAAATTGACATTCAAGTGAGCAGTAACTAACTTCCAAACATCCAAGCCATCATCTACTTGCTTCCCTATTTTAAGTATACTGCAGTTGAGACTAGATTGGTAAATTAACTTCTAAACTGATTCAGCATAAGCAAGCAGCTGTTTGTGGATTCGTGATACAAAATGATACATTAACAGTCAAATATTTTAAACCACATAAATAGTACAGGTAAGTTTGGAATTGGAAACATGATCATATATAAGTACCATCATAACTATATACAAATTTTATACTAAGGGCAAAGATGCTCATTTTATTAGGGGAAAGGAAAAAAAGGAAACTGTGCTTATATAATTTTCGTTGGGTTCTGAAATTGCCTATTAATTAAAATGAGGAATCAACTGGAGAAATGGACTGGAGTTTATTATCTGTGAGAACTCCAGAGGTTGATGGCCTCTAGTAACGTGATTTGCAGGAGGCGGAACCTGAATCTGGAGGAAGGGAAGTGGATGTGTTGGAGAAAGTTATTTAACCAGAGCACGAGCACAGCTGGCTGCTCCTCACCTTCAGGTGTAAGACAGCTTGCAGAGCACTACAGAGGGTGTGCTGACTGCAGCGGACACACTCCTCGAGGGTGCGCAGGGGTCTCAGCACCCTGCGTTATCTGCTAGAAACAGTACAACATGGCTTGCGAAAACAGATTATAAAGTGAGTATTGTCTTTTAATGGAACCCCAGCTGTTAACACTAAGAGCAATTCCCTCTCGATATATTCAAGTTCCAGTGCTTCTGCTGTGATGACACTACATCTTCCTGTATTTTTGTAAATATCAATAAATAAAACCGAAAAAAAAGTGTTATGAACAAGTATCCAAAGGCATAAAATTGATACATGATTTTTTTAAGGTTTACAAATCTCCTTTAAAACTTTTTTTCAGATATGTCAATCAAATCAGTCATTCTTTAGGTTAAAATGCATGTTTCAATGCTTTGCTGAAGGGGTGTTAAAAAAATCTACAACCCTCCCACTGTAATTAGGGGGTGAAGATTAACTTTATATTAGATCTGTACTTCCAATATTCCCAAAGTGTGAGAATAATGCTAGAATAAAACCAATGTATTATGAAAATGCTCAGTCTCATCAAAAAATATATTTCCAACATTTAAGCAGATTTTAGGTTTTTTTTATATAACCTGTTGCCAGAAAATTTTCAGAAAATTATTTGAGAGGAAGTAACATTTTCCAGTGGCAAACGTAAGCATTTCTTTTTTCCTTCAGGAACACCAATTCGGGCACACTGGAGGGCTTCTACCCAAGGACTGCTTTCTGGGTCTAGGTCAGAGAACTGCCTCACAAGAAATAAAGTTCTTTTTGGTACTTCAGCCCTTAACTCCATTCATATAAAGGTCAAGACCTGTCCTACACAGAATTACACTCTCCAGAGTACTGTAAACTGTGTCCAACATATCCATCTTAATTCAAACCCACAACAGTCCTGCTGAGAATTCGTAACAGCTCCATTCAGATAGATGCATTCCTGAGGACATTACAGCAAAATCGACACTAGAGTTACATACCTATGTTTAAAAACTTAGTGACACTAACAAAGGCTCTCTCCCAAAATTTAACTCAAAGCGTGAGAAGACAGTGAAACACCAGCCAGAGGCTTTTCTTCCTGTCCACTTTCTGCATATCTGTAGAGCACTTTTTTTTGCACTGTGGAGCATGAAAATAAAAACTTAAATGGTGCATGTTAAAAATACCTGTATCCCTATTACTGAATCCTGAATTTTGATTCTCAATAGGAAAGTCATGTTGAGTTATAGTAATCAAGCAATAGTTCAAACAAAAAGACTAAAAATAATTTGAAACATCAAATTACAAAGTATTGCTTTCCATAAACAAAGCTGCACATAAAATTCAAACTATTATAAATTCACAATTATGAAGAGCTATTTAAAAGCATGGACATTTTTACTTTGAAACCTTACAAACTGTAGTGTGTGGTCTTCTAAAAATATGCCATGTTAAGTGTATCACATTGTGGTAAACACAGTAATAAGTGTATCTCCATGGTAATGTATTTTTTCAGATGTTGCTGAACATCTTTATGAAAATTCCTTTGGAGATATTAATGTGGGAATTATCAGTGCATTTCCATCGGATTTCTTCCAACTCCTGTCCTACAGCTATCATGATTAACTTCTTTTTCAGAGTGTCACACTATTTATTTAAGCTGACATGGAAAAAGCTCTGTATTTTGAGCAGATGACTGACTATTCAGTGCACTGAACGATGGATTTCACCAAAGCAGTCTCAGTACAGCTCACAGTAAATCTGTCAACCCAGTGTTCTTCCAACTTGTAGCAACCCCTAGCTTTACTGGCCACTGCAAGAAAATGTAAATGGGTGGACAGGTGGGGAAGGTGCTTATAAAACAGGAATCTTCAGAAGGCCTTTTCTTCATAGCAGTCAGGAACATTGCACGTCTAAACTCATATTAACCACCATGTATTGCAATGACTGGGAAAGTGATAACTTGCCAATTGTGCTTCCTTTTTTACACCACTGAGCCAATACACTTTGAATCTAATGGAATCCAAATGTGGAACCAAACGTTTAAAATTTTGCTCTCCAAAAGAATATAAGCCGATGTTCAACTGTAGGCATTTTTTTCATTCTGTTGAGTCACCTGTTTATAAACAAAGTAATACAGTGTATTAAAAAGGATGGCCTATTAAAGAGTACGTATTTATGTTCCCTCACACCATTTGCAATATCCAGTATGAACACTGGTGATTTTTCCTTTAAGTGGTTTTTCATACAGATGATGTACAGGAGGCACCTTTTTTTTTGTTTAAGGATGTTTGTATTAAAGTAATAAAAATAAAAACCAAATAATTTCAACACAAATTATGATCACTGTTAAAAGATCACATGTCATGGTTACTCTAGTTATTACTGCTGTGTAATATACAGGAAAGTTGTAAAGAGGGTAAATCCTAAGAGTTCTCATCACATGGAGAATTTTTTTTCTTTTTTTCCTCCTGTTTCTTTTGTTTAAGATAGAAGTTGGCTAAACCTAACGTGATAATCATTTCACAATATACGTAAAGCAAACCTTTACGCCGTATGCCTTAAACTTACACAGTGATGTATGCCAATTATTTCTCAATAAAGCTAGGGAAAAGAATTTTTTTTAAAGGTTGTATGTTACATTAACTTTCACTTTCACTCTTAACCATTGTATGCCAAAACTATACACTAAAAAGAAAAATACAATCTAAAATCTTTGCCTCATGAACTTCCAGTACGACAAGAACTACCAAATGGCACCCTTAAAATATACTAGAGAGTGACTTTTGTTTTATTGAGATTTAGAGGACAGAGTTAGTACTGGTCTTTAAATGGAGGTTTTTACCAGGACCTTTTAAAATTCAAACTAGTTATGTCTGAGATCCATGAACTGACCCACAGCACAAGAGAATATATATAAAAGACCTACTTGTCAGATAAAAGCAGATTTGCACATGAATAAAGATGGAACTTACTTTATTACAGTTCCGCATTACTGCATACTGCAGCACTGCAGCTACATGTGGCTTTTGAGCACTTGAAGTCAGTCTAGTGTGACTGAGAAACTAACTTTTTAATTTAAGTTAAAATCTGAAATTTTGTATAAAGTATTTTTCCACTAAGCACAACTTTGTTGTTTTGGTAGGATGATTCCCTTTAATATGGAATACCTGGCATCCATATTGAGATGGTACTACTAGGAAGTGTAAAAACTGGACTTTGAAGACTCAGTATCAAAAAATACGTATACTACGTTGTGGAATTTGATCTGATACTCTTTTGGATATAACATGTAAAATAAAACATTACTAAAAATCAGTTTCATGTGAAAATTTTTAAAATGTAAAACTATTACAACATCCTTGGCTTACATTATATTTCTGTTGGATACCATCATTATAGTTACTTCATAAGTTAAGGAAGGAACCCATAGGAAACAAATTAGAAACAATAAAAAGGTCTATACAATTATATATATATATTTCCTTAAGTTTAGAAATCCCTTCAAGAGACACTACCACCTATGGCTACATCTGAGATGAGTTTTTAGAAGAGGGTGAGGCTGAACACCTCCAGCACCTTCATTTTTTATTTCATGAAGTTTTAAGAAACTAGTTTGTAATTAATGATTTTAAATCTGTAAGAAAGAAACCATTTAATAGGAAATTAAAATTTATATAGCCTTTTAGCCATCTGTAGAAAAGTATCTAAAAGTTCAGAGTCTTTAAAAATGAGTTCCTAACACCACACACAGGCAGTGTACACAGCTCTTTATCAATGGCTGCTTTATCGGTGGGGATTACAACTAGTCCTTGGCTTGCTTCTGGTGTTGGATATACTTAGTCTTTTAAAAGTGTGCTGGCTGGGCTCTGGGGGGATGGGAGAAGATAAACACAGGTGGGCTGGCCTGTGCTGCTGCTGCTGGGCCATGTACCCTGACTGTGCCACTGCAGGCGCTGTGACAAAAGGACTAAACACAAGTTTACGTGTAGGTCCAGCTTCCAAGATGATCATTTTTGGCATCGCTTTAGCAGTTTACTGAGAAGCTACACGCTGAAGGGGACAAGGCAATAGGTAACAAGCACTGTGAAATGAGCAACAATCTAAAAATAACAAGTGTGGAAAAGATTCCCAGTCAGGCACAACTGAGTCTCTAGACAAACTCACATGGTGAGTAGACACACTGATGTGCAGGCATATGTGTGTGTGTGTGTATATATATTTATATATATATATATTCATATTCCTCTACAAAGCATAGGGTACAAATGTACAAGCACAAATGGTTTGAAATTATTTTGGGATCCAACAATTTGGAGGAACAGTAAGTGACTGATAATTAAGACCTCTAAAAGTAACAGGAAAATAGGATGCCAAGAGTCCAAGACTCGTAGCAGGACAGTGTTACTATCAAACATTGGTTAGAGTACATTAAAGGTGACAGAAAACCACTTATCAAGATTTTTCATCCTTTTGGCTAAGCAACTGATTGGTGCAGGTGCTGGTGGGGAGGGACGGGGCTGGGAGTGTGGCGGTGGATCACTTTCCTGATGTGCCCCATGCCCAAAAGGAATGGGTAAAATTGTTTTCAGTAATATTTTGATATATCTAGAATAGTATCTTTCAACATTTAATCAACATTTTAAAAACGAATGACACAGTTTTTGGGGTGTTTTGTAGTTAAGTCTTCAAAATCCACTATGTATGCCTACATATACTTCAGTTAGTTCTACTCTGCCAAAATCTTTGGTCATGAAGACCATGAATCTGCATTTTTAATAAGCTGCCCCTTCCCATCCTGTAATTCTTAAGATCAGGCATGTTTAAGAATCACTATGCCAATTTCCCTGATATTGGTGATGTTGAGCAGCTTTTCATGTTCCTGTTGGCCATCTGCATTTCCTCCTTTGGAAAAATGTCTGTTCAGTTCTCCTGCCCATATTTTAAATGGGTTGTTTGTTTTTTGTTGTTGTTGTTGCTTACTTTTTAATTGAAGTACAGTTGATGTAAAATGTTGTATTAGTTTCTGATGTACAGCATGGATGGATTTGGAGGGCATTATGTTAAGTGAAATAAGTCAGACAGAGAAAAACAAATTCCTTAAGATATTACTTACATGTGGAATCTAAAAAAAAAAAAATACAGCAAACTAGTGAATATAACAGAAAAGAAACAGACTCACAGATGTAAAGAAGGAGCTAGTGGTTACCAGTGGGGAGAGGAAGCGGGGAAAGGCAAGATGGAGGTGGAGATTAAGAGGTACAAACCATCAGGTATAAAATAAGCTACAAGGGCGTATTGTACAACATGAGGAATACAGCCAGTATTTTGTAACTATAAATGGAGTATAACCTTTAAAAATTGTGAATCACTATATTGTATACCTGTAACATAATACTGTACATCAACTATACTTCAATTATTGTAAAATAAATACATAAATAAAGTTAAAAAAGTAAAAAAAGAATCACTATGCCAAGGATTAAATTTATTATTCCTTTATCTACTCCCACCAGGACTATGAGTCTTCCTGCTTTTTGTGAAGCCCACAGAAATATACTCCATCAAGCGAGCATGATGATTAACAGAATAATATTATTTGCATAGTTTATATTTTGCACAAATTACATTTCAGTTATGGTCATTAGCAATCCTATATACTAGGATTGTTCTATCTTTACCAATTCTACATACAGAATAATTTGTGCCACATTACTACAGAATCAACTATTAAAGTGTATTGGGGACAACTTTCTACTACCCTGGGACAATGCCAGAAGTGTTATCAATACCAGAGAGATACTCAATAAAATATGTATACAATTTTATATATTTATTCTGTTAGCTGCAATTTTATCTAGACAATGGAGTAACTATGATAAACATTAATTTTAAAGGTTTAGAAAGCGAAATAATCAGACAATACAATGACTTTTATAGAGTCCTTTGTGCGCAGCTAACAAAACAACAAAATTCAACATGCATAACAGAGTTTGCAATCAAAATACATTAGAAAAGGACTTCTCTGCTCTTTAAAGCCAGAATAACACTGCCACTTCACTAAATTAAGAATAACTTCTTTACTTTAATGAGCAGGATATAAGAAACACAGCATTTACATAGGAATATCTTTGGAAAGTACTTTTTTGTTATGTTGCTAGAAACCACAGTAGTAAAACCTGTTTACAAATGAATGATCCACGCTATATCTGAACCTCAGACTCAATGAAATATAACAAGATTCATCATTCAGTATAAAAGCTGTATTACTGAATGCTACTGAAGAAAGTAAGATCATTTACCTGTTAGTTCTCCCAGTCTGTGCAAGGCAAAGCTTCCTCTTCATCCTCTGATTCAGGGGATGCTTCTTTGATTCTTCTAAGAGCTTCATGGATGCTCCGTGTTAGTGGGTCTGTGTCGGGCAGCAGCGTGAAGGATTCTCTCAAGACTTCCTTCTGTACCTTCTTCAATTTTACTCCCTTCCTTATCTGTGCCAGGATATTATTACTATCATCTTCATCAGGAAAAGGAGGCAGAGTTCGCTGTTCAACCTTTTTCAGATGAAAACTACCACGCTTCAAGGAAGCTAGCACCTCATCCATGGGTGAGCTCACTTTAGAAAATGAAAGAGAACAATTACAGTTAGGGCTGCACTTAGAACCAAACTGCATAACCTCCAGATTTTAGGGCTGTGATAGCCCCAGATGCCAAAAACACCAACTACACAAGGGACGGTGAAGCATGGACAGAATGTTTCCAAAACACAAAGGATCCTAATTATGCTTGTTCAAAAAAAAAAAAAATTCCAGACTCACATTCCGTGTCAGTATTACTGACAGTCCTATCATTTCCTGTGTGAGAAGTGAGCAGACTGGGGGCTGGGGAGTGATCTTTAATATTATGGGTGAGACTCCCAAAGGGTTTCCATAATGTAAAAAGTTCAATCTAAATTCAGACAGTGATTGTATTGTACATTTAATTAAAAAAAAAATCTGATTCATTATGGTGATTGTGCTTTTTTTCATTTAGTTGTTTTACGTAATATTCTACTTGGGTTAGGATAAGAAATATTTCACAGGATGGTCTCTCAGATTAAAATCTAATATGCAAATAAAATGTTCTCTGCATGGAAGCTAAAGCTTCTTAAAAGGCCAGAATTATTCACTGTTCTTTTCAAAAATAGCTTTATTAAAGCATATCTGATGTGCAATTAATTGTACGTATTACTACTCCCTATTCTTCTTTGCTTCTTTATACAAAGAGTATGCCAAGGTCCTCCAAAACTATGTTACATGGCTCTGCCACTGTTGTCCTAGTGTGACAGTCTTCCCCAGGTAGCTTCCCTTTGCTGATGTGAATACCTTTCTTGTTCTTCTGAAACTTAGAATCAGTTCAGCACAGAAGGAGCCATCTAATATATGTTACCAAATAGACTCAGTCAGAACATACATAATTTTAAAAACTAAGAGCACAAGAAGGTACACATTTCTGTGTCTTCACACATTTGAAAATGGGTTGGTAAGAATTCTGCTGTGCTGAGACCCTGAAAACCTGTCTGCTATCAAATAAAGTCCAAAAACGAAATGTTTAAATCTTCGTAATATCCTAGGAAATAAACAGTCCTTTGATTATATGCCTCACTTAGTCAACAGATGAGCACAAAAATATCTTTTTAACTTACTTCTCCTCCTCTGCAAACCTTCAGCAGTCTTTTTGAGCTTCTTCCTGGCGCTGACCAGCTGGCTGCTGTCAAAGAGGTGTGCTGAGGGGGCGCTAGCTGACTTTGGGATCCTCTTCTCGGTCCCCTCCATTCTAGGCAGATCTTTCTCCAGTGTCTCTGGGGTGCTGTCCTTGCCAACAGGCAGAGGTGGTGGTGGTGGGGGAGGGGGAGGTGGCGGGGGAGGCGTTGGAGGGAGAGGCGGTGGGAGTGGATCTACTGTAACACAACCCGGCCTAAGGTCAGTATTATTTAAAAGTGGAAGAGATACAGTGGGAGGCAGTTCAGAGGTAACACCACTGAGAGGTAATGATGTGGCTTCAAGTTGTGCTAATGACTTATCTTCAAGTTGTGTGAGGCTTTGGGCTTCTGGTGCCTGGGGTGACCGGAGTGTGCCTCGTCCTTCCTCCACCTCCTCGTTTTTCTCTCCTACCTGTAGAGAGTCGCACTGGCCTTCACAGGGCACAGGACTGGCTGCACTTCTTCTTCTTGCATGAGCCAGTCGCAGTCTGGTTGATTTAAGTATCACCTGACCAGGGTACCTCTAAAAAAATCAGAAGTTATTTTAACTGGTTAGATTATATTAAAACCATTTATGAACAAATGGCTGTTTATTTTCTCCCTCCAATATAATGTTATTTTAGAGCTTTTGTGATTTTTTAGGGAAAATATGCAGAAAACCAAACTGTAACACCTTTTAAAATAATTATAATCAAACTTTTTATTACCTGTTTATCATCAAATCCTTGTCCCCTCGTATCCAGTTAAAAGGTCAACTGTTCAGAATTACCACATGCTTTTCTGAAATATCTTTAGTCAACAAAGTTACTAATTTAAATAGAAAAATAATACCAATGTAAAATATAAAATAGCATGTGATGTCAAATATATATGCTATTGGTATGCAGAAAGCTAACAAAAAACTATTCTTAATTTCTTACATGTATTTTCAAATGCTTACAGATAAAAATTAAAACATTACTGTTCTCTTTAAAAGGTTTACATGGCATTTTTAAAAGCTCTGAAAACAATATATGCATTTTATGATAGAATAGAAGGAATAAAATTTCTTGGAGTACTGATACACAGAACTCTCATTTTTTACTATGGTAAAACCTAGCATTAAAGCATTGGTAGGCAATATTTTCTTAACACAAGGCTTATCCTTGTGTTAAGGACCCCATTCCCACTCACTCTAACCCTTTTCACTTGATTAAAAGCGTCCTTTAAAAAAAAAAAAAAACCTTCCTTCACCTATAAGGTGATCCCTCAGAACACAGGGTGGAAGTAAGGCTCCTGAATACACCAAGAACTAGAACTACCTGGTTTAAGACCATTCCAAGAACACGTTTAGCTGCTGCAATATCAATGTCCAGAGTCATGGATTAGCCTTGCAAGAGAACTGCTCAAGTTCTTCTCATGTGTGCTGATCCATCTTCTAATTCTGCCATTGCTCATTTCCACAAATTACCAAAGGCTGACGTATACGGAATTAATAACAAGTGGATGCATGAAATGGATTCTCGGTTGTGAACTAACTCACAACTCAAGAGGAATCCAGGCTTCTCAAAGATCCTGACCATTCCTCTCACTACAGAAGAGGTAAGCCAAGGTTCAATTTAAAAGGTCTACCATGACTATAATTATTTACCAAATAACAAAGGGAAAAATCAAGTCTTTCTAATGCAAAGAAATCTTACAACAGGAATGTGTATATAGTTCTGTTTAAACAGCAATGAAAAATAATAAATTGACCATACTTTTACTACCTGTTTAAAGGTTCGAAGCCTATCCAGTGTTCTCTGTCTTTCTTGGCTAACCCAGGCACTTTTTCTTTCTTCTTCATCATGCAATTTTTCTCTTTTCTGGTAAAAAATCAATAGTAATTCCATTATGATGTGTCCATAATTTTATCACTTATAGGAAAACAGAAGACAGTTCTCCCAATACCAAAATGATGCAGATAAAGAATGATGCATTAAGCAAAATGTTTTATGGCATGAAATGGTTTCTAACAGAAATGATATTGCTGTTTCACTTTTTGCATGTATTCCCTATTAAAGATGTTTACTCTGTAAAGTAACATAGTATTTTCTCTTAACTGAAAAACGTTTCATCTTTGGGGTTCTCAAACAACTTCAGTATGCATTGCTTATAGCTGCTATAACATCTGCTAACTCAAATAGTTTACCTTAAAAATAAAAAACCACTTGGTCAGTAATTTAGATATTATATATAGGTTAAGCCTGGTGTTCTGCAGATAATATCTACTATTACTGAATCTGTTCTTCCTGTGATCAGTTTCATTTTTTCCTTCCCATTCTCCAATCCCAAACCTCTTTTATTCTGTATTTCCAGTCTGGATTAACAGTGCAACTACCGCTCCATGTTGGCAAAGTTAAACCCAAATTCCTTTCTAAAGGAAAGAAAGTAGAATTCTTGGCAGAAGGATAAAGAATGAAAATAGTGTTTTTGACAATCTCACTACTGAAGGACAGGTAACTGGTATGCAGTTACCAATTAGGGAATGCACCGAAGAGTGCCATGATGTCCAACCAGTTCCCCAGAGGGATGTAACTACCACACACAATACAGATCATTTCCACTTTTATCTCTTGGTGAGGTGCGCTGGATCCTTTGTGTGTAATCAGCCCCTTTGGACTGATGGTCAGGGTGGGGCAAGGGTGAGTAAAGATGAACTTTCTTCCATCTCTTTGCCTTCTGACAGGTCAAAAAGACCTTTCCCATTTAGAGAACTCTCACTGGGAGGGTCTTAAGAGTTCACAAAGACCATTAATAAATTAGCAGATACTAAGTAAGGCATCTCTCAGTAACAGTCCCAGATTGCTACATAATCATAAAGGCTTCTGGATGGGAAATTAAAGAGAAGACATGGCCTCAGTTCTTCATTAAAAGCAGACATAAAGGTCCCATGTTGGTTCTGTCCTTTAGAGAGGAAAGCCCAGAATGGCTCAAGGACACAGTGAGGCAAGAACTTACCCCAACTCCTCACCCCTAATCCTTACTCACTTCCATTCACGTAGCTGAGTCAGCAAAACGAAGGACAACTACATCTGGTAACCACCTGGAGTTGGGAGTGAACTTGTGCCTTCCCACACTGGCATACTCAGGGACAAAGGGTATTTCTAAGGCCTGTAGTGTAGCCCAGGATCAGAGATGAAAAGATTTTTCTATACTTAAGAGTATGTTATTCAATGGCTATAGTGCTTAGTACTTGAGAAAAAATCAGTTATCTAAGAGATGATTGGTGTTTTCAAACTGTGAATCTCTAACAAATACATAAAGAACTGAATGTGAAGTTCAGGAATAAAACTGATTAATCATACTGCTGTTCTGACAGCTGGTATATCTAGAGTCAGATCTCACTATAATCTAAAGAAGGGGGATATTGTATCTCAGTGGCAGAGTATGTGTTAGCATGCACAAGGTCCTGGTTCAATCCCAGTACCTCCATTAAAATAAACCTAATTACTCCCTCAACCCTAAACAAAACCAAAAATAAAAGATCCCAAATGGAAAGATAAGAAGAAAGTTTCAGACTCGAGGCATGAACTGATGAGCTTATATGGGCTCTTCATAAAGCATACTATTGTGTTTAAGAGCACAGGGAGTAACAGACAGCCTGAGTGGAGTACCAAGTACCCCCCTTCCCCACCCTCACTCCCCTCTGCTATCTGACAGACTTTGGGAAAGTCATTTAATGCAGATAATTTACCCGTTGGTGGGTGGAGGGTACTAACTCGGTGGTGACACAAGGGGCTTTGAGGTTTCTGTTGACATTCTGTTTATCAGCCTGGGTACTGGTTGCATATATATGTTCATCTTGTGAAAATTAAACAGTTATGAATTATATGCTTTTCTGTGTATGTGTGTATAAATAGTTGTATAGTGCTTCAATAAAAGCAGTAATAAAAGGTTTTCATAGCAGAATATTGTTTTAATAAAATGAGAATACACAACAGGTAGAGCATATTATCAGAGCATGAAGGCAGTGAGTAGTTTTAAAGAAGCCATTATGTGCAAAACCTTAAAAGTTCTGATCAGTCCATAAATGGCAGCTTAAAAGTACTCCATGTCTATTTCATGAATGCTGTTACATAAAATAACACCACATTCTTTTTAATGGGGGAAACTGACTTGCTTCCTGACCGCCATTTCCTTACTGTACTCAATTCGTCTCTAAGCTTTAAAAAAAAAATGATGAGCAAGTAATATTACATTTTCTTTATTCTGTAGAGTTTACTATCAAATATTAAACTAAACTTCCTGAGTTCCTGAATCCCCCCAAGGATTTCCAAAAGAAATTTTGGAACAATAAGGTTAAAAATCCAGGGATCAACATTTTAAATAATCTGCAACCCAACAGATTGATAAAGGTGGGTTAAAACTAGATTTGAAAAACAAGCTTTGATCTAACTTTCATTTTCCACTGGCTATGCATGTTAAAGAATAGATGATTAATGGATTCATTCTGCTACAATTAGGTGTTCTATCCAAAGCTGGTATTAGATAAAATTGTAAGACACTGATCTTTGAGATTCCCTGAAGTATCAATTTCCTCATTTTCATTCATCTTTGCCCCCCCCATAAAACTCTTTGAGAAAGGATTTGACCCTTATTTGTTCTAAAAAGCTAATTAGTTACCCCATCCACAAAAGTACTGGCATTTCACCAGAATCCAAAATCTTCATGCAATAAGAACAAATCCTAAGTGTGGAATCTCAATAACAAGCTGATAGCACAGGTACTGATGGTGATAGCAGGAGACACTCTTATTCATCTAACTCTTAAGCTGGCCCCTAGTCTAATCTTCCTTACAAAGCAGTTCTCAGCCCTGAAGACAGTAATGAACAATAAAAGTACAATAATTTTGCTATTAATTTAAGATGAATCCTACAGTTTATGGGTAAACTAGTAATAATAATATAATAATAATAATACAGACTAATTTAACTTAACGTGCCACTGAAGAAAGAAATATTTTAAACATGCAAATTGAGTAGCATGCTCATGTCAACATTTTTGGTGTTGACTAATCTAAGACATAAATGTCTAAAAAGACTACTATAATAATATATTGCAGGCATGATGAGATACCGCAATACTGGGAGTGGGAGATTTTAAAGTGACTTTTTTTTTTAAAGTGAACTAATGATCTCAGCAAATTATAACTAGAGGGGAACTTGCTCAACAGCAGCTAATATAACTTCATCACAAACTAGAAAATCTAGAAAAGACGAAGTCCCCTCTCACCACTCCTTTCCAACACTACACTGGAAGTCCTACTTAATGCAACAAGAACAGTAAATAAAAGGTATACTGATTGGGACAAAAGAACTAAACTGCTTTTATTTGCATAAGACATAATTGTCTATATAGAGAAAAATCATGGTTGACATATAAAAGTCAACTGCTTTCTAATATACAGCAAGGAACCACTGGAATTAGAAATTAAAAACCTTTTATATTACCACTACAATACTATTAACATTCCCACCCCTCAAAAAAGATCAACAGATTAAGAGCGTAAATCTAATAAAATGTGCACACAATCTATATAAGGCATATAAAAGAAAATCAAAGAATCAAATAAATGAAGAGATATTCCTTGTTCAAGTATACAAAGACTCAGTATCATTAAGGTGTCAATTATTCCCAGCTTGACTTATAGATTCAATGCAGTCTTAATCAAAATACTAGTTGTTTATTTTGTAGTTACTGTTAAGCTGATTTCAAAGTTTACTTAAAGAGGTAGAAGACCTAGATCAATGGAACAGAATAGAGAGCCTACACAAATATAATCAACTGGTCTTTAACAAAGGAGCAAAGGAAATTTAATGACAAAATGGCCATCTTTTCAGCAAATGGTGCTAGAGTAACTGGACACCTACATTTAAAGCAGAACATCAGGTTTAAAAAAAGAAAAACAGTTTAGCCTTACACCCTTCACAAAGATTAACTCAGAATGGATCACAGACCTAAACATAAAATGCAAGAGTATAAAGCTCCAAGAATATAACACAAGAGAAAATCTAGATGACCTTGGATTTGGTGATGACTTTTAAAATACACCAAAGGTAGATGAAAGAAAGAACGGATAAGCTGGACATTAAAATGAAAAACTTTGTTCTGCAGATGAAAAGGTAAGCTACAGACTGGAAGAAAACATTTGTAATAGACATGTCTGAAAGGGGCTATTATCCAGAACATACAAAGATTTTTCAGAACAGTAAGTAAACCCATAACCCAATTAAAAAGGGAACAAAAGATCTAACAGACACCTAACTAAAGAAGAGGTACAGATGGTAGATAAGCATTGTGAGAACATGCCCAACAAAATACACCACTAAAGAACTGCAAACTAAAACAACTATGAGATACCAATATACACTTACTAGAATGGCTAAAATCCAAAACACTGACAACACTAAATGCTGGTGTGGATGTGGAGCAAAATCAGCTCACTGCTCGTGGGAATGCAAAATGGTGCAGCCACTTTGGAAGACAGCTGGGCAGTTTTCTACAAGTAAGCATACTCTTCCCATAAGATCCAGCAATCATGTTCTTTGGTATATACCCAAAAGAGCTGAATACTTAATGTGTACACAAAAACCTCCACAAGTTATCAGCTTTATTCATAATTGTCAAAACCTAGAAGCAACGAAGATGTCCTTCACTAGGTGAATGGATAAATAAACTGTGGCACAACCAGAAAATGGACTATTAATCACTGCTAAAAAGAAATAAGCTACCATGCCATGAATATACACGGAGGAAGTGCATATTACAATTTAAATATGCCATTATGAAAAGGCAACATACTGTATGATTCCAATTAAACATTCTGGGAAACAGCAAACAAAATGTCAGTGGTTGCCAGGATTCTGTGGAGAGAAGGTTGTGAATAGGTGGAGTGCAGGGGATTTTTAGGGCAGTGAAAATATTCTGTATAGTACTATAATGGTGGATTCGTGTCATTATATATTTGGCAAAACCAAAAGAATGTACAGCACTAAGGATAAACTATGGCCTCTGGGTGATAATGACGTGTCAATGTTGGCTCAGACTGTACTGTAATAAATGTACCACTCCTGTGCAGGTTTCACTGGTGGGGGGAGCTGTGCATGTGTGGAGGTATATGGTTACTCCTTCTATTTCTACTCATTTTTGCCTTAAAAAACTGCTTTAAATAATGAAGTATATACACAGTTGGCCCTCTGTGTCTGCAGGTTCCAAATCACTGGAATGAAAATACTTGGGGGGAAAGAACACAGAAGGTTCCAAAAAGCAAAAATTTGTTGAACTAGTTACATAATATAAGGTATCATAAGTAACTGAGAGATGACTTAGAAAATATAGGAGGGTGTGCGCAGGTTATACCCAAGTACTATGCCATTTTATACTAGGGGCTGGAGCACTCACAGATTTTGGTATTTGGTGGGGGAGAGTGGGGACAGGGTGTCCTGGAACCAGTTTCTCCCATGGATACTGAGGGATGGCTGTATAGTGACGTAAGGCTAGTATCTATCTATAACATTTTTCTTATTCTCTATAGATGTCATTCACTTTGAAATATGTAAAAATCGAAGTTTTACTGTAAGTTTTCAAGAGTACAAACTTACTAGTTGTACTGTGTGGTGGGTCCTATATTCATCTTCACTCCGAAGGCGCTGTTGGAATTTTTCATTGTGTTTTGCAATACAAATTTCCTATAAATACATGAAATGTATTTTAATTTAAGTGAAACGACTTATTTGATAAATTAAATCTTAATCTTGACATATACCTACATAGCAAACTATCAAGTTAAGTCATCTCTGGTTTCTCATCTGGAATACTGAAGCTACATAAATCCAAAATAATTTATTAAACTCTTCTATTAAACTTAACATCTCTGTAATTCCTGACTTCTCCCTTTTTTAGAAGGGCACGGTAGAGTGGAAGAAGGGCATACCTAATTTCAAAAGTCTCTCTCAACTCTGAAGACTGTGATCAGAAGATTCTAAGTATTACTGTACTCTTTAAACTAGTATGAAGAAAAAAGGATACATAACTCCTGATTTAAAGCCTGTTTCTTAAGCACTCTGTGATGAATGTGATCTTGCCTGCACTGGTTTAAACAGTAGCATAAAATCTGAATATTCTGGTCAGAGACTTTGGAGCTAAAGGAGACCTTAAAGACTAGAAAGTATGATAACAGTATGTGACAGGTATGCTGATTCTGATCACATGAAAATAGTATTAAATAGGACTCAAGCTTTTGCATCACATAAATCTAGGGTAGAATCCTATCTTTGATCCATACTAGCTGCTTTTTCTCAGGAGGTTCATTTAACTGCTGGAAACCTTAGTTCCCCTGGTTATAAAATGAGGATACAAGTCTACAATTCCTAATTTAGAGCAGAGTTTTAGAATTTTGAATCTTTTTATTTTAGCAAGGTGATACGTTGCATATGCCACCTATTACCCAGTAACTCCAGCAGGATCTGAAGTAGAGTAAGAAGTATTTTGAGTGAAATATATGAATAGTCAAAGTAAGCAGGACAAAGAAAAGAGTACTTATATATTTGTTCAGGTCTGAGTTTGCCACCAAATCAAGTATGAGAATGCTTTTTGGCTACTAGGAGTGTTATAGAAGGTAATATACAAAAACAAGGATGTTATTCTTCTTGAAAATTTAATTTAATAAAAGTTAACAGAGCACAGACCAAGTCTTCATGGCACAGCAAGAGACCATCTTTGTTCTTTCAAGAAGAAAGGTGGGGCATGATTCACTTATCGTCAGAACTACCCCTGGGTATTAAATTCTATTGCAGCTGCCAGATTAACCAGGGAGCCTGTGACCCCAGGCATGTAGGCATGTAGACAATACAGAATGTACAATGTCACATAGAGAATCTATTTTTATCTTTTTGTATCACATGGTTGATCTTCTCATTATCTTTCTTTTTAGAAAAGTTTCTAATTTCCTCTCTTTCCAGCCTTCTGTCACTCCTCCGTCCCTCTGCAGTTGTCACCTCAGTTGTTGGACCTGGGCGTCTGGGGACATGGAGAGGGGAGGGCAGAAGGCCAAAACCATTCAGAGACCCCTGACTGTGTGATATGATGAGCTGCAGCAGACCAGAGGCTTCCAGTGTAAATAGGCAGAATCTCTGGCAGTAAGTTCCCCTACTTCAAGATTTAGACTAATGTAAGAATGAAGAGTGAAAAACATGGATTAAATTGGTACGTGTTTTTACATAAAAATTAAAATGTCCCTGAAGACTGAGGTCAGAACTAGTCTACTTAATTGTAGAGCATCCCTGGCCTCCTAAAGTAAGGAGCCAGGAATTGCATTACATGGAGTCCTGCTGTCATGCCCAAGCAGAGTCAGCTTTGGGGTGACTGGGGCAAACAGCACATCACTGCTGGCTATTCTAATGTGCTTAAGAGGGTAATTCTTAGATAACTACGTAATGTCAATATAATGGGCCAAGTATTGAGAAGAGGTAATTCTTACTTAGTTTTAAAAGATAAGTATTAGTGACAAACTGGGTTAGAATTATTAGATATGGGTCAAGGATTAAGTAATAAATAAAAGCAAGACGTAGCATTACAGTTATAAATTCAATAAATACATAACCTTTTTATTTCTGAGGTATGCTTTCTTGGCTGAAACCCGTCCACGTCTTGCCTCCAGCTGGCGTGCTTTCTGCTGAAGTTTCTGTAGCTCTTCTCTCTGTAAGTGCACAGATGATGCCATCTCCTCCTTCTCCAGCATGGCCTCCATGCTTTCATAAGTGTCGTAGTATACCACTTCATCTCTCTTTTCTGTTACAAAACAGCAACAAGGGATAGTAGTAGGTAAAAGCATGGGCTTTAGAGCCAGAGAGATGAGGGTTCTGATCCACTCACTGATTCTGTAACCTCAGGCAAAGCCATTACATCTTGAGTTTCTTTGTAAAATAGTGATTATTGGGAAATACACCTCATAGGAGGAATGTGTGTGCAAAGGGCTTAGCAATGGCCAGCACACAGTTAAGTGCTCAGTGTAAGATGCCGTGACCCTTGCTCCCCAAATTCGAAATTTGAGTATACAAATTTTGGCTGAAGCAACAAAGTAAGTTACTTACCAAATAAGTATTTTACAAAGGTAATAACATATTTGCACTCTACTTCTACTAAACCATTTGTCTGACTTTACATTAAGACGTTTTTTTAGTTTCAGCAGAAAAAATATAGCTGGAGTCCATGCACACTTTCCCTAGGTGTGCAAACAAACACATGGCGAAATTCCATCATTCATTCAAATACATTTTTGTGGATTTTAGTGGTTAGATGTACATCATACCCGATATAAGTCTTTTGATGCTTTCCAGTTGTGCTGTCAATAGTAACTCTTCACACTTTAAGATTTCAAACTGCACTTCATACAACTGAAGTTGTAGATCATAATAATCGGCTTCTAACTGATCCAATCTAGCTATGGCTTCTGTACCACCCTGCAAACTCTGCATCTGCATTGAAAATAAAAATAAGAACATATCTAGTTGGAGAGATACCAACACCACCAGGCAACCTGGGATCAGACGATTTAAGAACCTACTAAATTTGTGTACAAAGCTGTATGTGTATATTTTTCTCTGAGTACAGCGTTCCTAGCTGTAGGGGTGAGAATGACTATAATCAAGACTCAGTTAAAAAGGAGATAGATGAAAAGGAACAGTACTTACTCCTAAGTCAAATAAAATTTTACTTGCCTGGGTGGTATTTAATATTTCAGCATTAGTTTAAAAATTGTTTGAAGTTTAGCATTATACCCATGGTCACTGTCACATCACGAAGAAGTTTTTTGTTTTTAAAATAACCTAAGGAGATGCAACATATCAACATTTTTTAAAAGAACGTAAGTCTTCTCATAATTTAAACCACAGGCTAGTGCTGTATTATAAATTACTCACTGGCAAAGTATTTGTTTGGGATGGGCTTAATAAATCACATTTGGTCTGTTTCTTATGAGTCATGTGGTCACCTTAAATTAATGCTAATAAACTAGGGCAGTCATCAACAGAGATTTATATATATATCACAATATGTATATTATATCACTCAACAAGCATAAACCTGGCAAAAATGACTAACCTATAATCTTACTAAATCCTTTGAAGAATTCAAACACAATTCAGAACACTAAAAAACAGACTATTAAGGTACTGGGATGACCCCAGGAAAAATGACCCCATACTCTCTGGCCCATTTCAGCCTCACCCTTCCTCTTCCAGCAGAGATCAATTCCAGCAAGGATGATGTTCTTGCAACAGCAAACAGTCAAAAATCTTACCCCTCAGCAGCTCTTTTAGATGCCCTATGCTGTCAGTACAATTCATCCTGGTTACAATAAAGCCAGCCAATGTGACATTCTACCTCAGAAGAAATAAAATGCTGGCATTTTAAGTTTTAAAGTTCTAGAACTTAAGAAAATTCCAGACAGCTAGTCACACAAAGGAGAAAGCTAGGAACATAAAGGAGATGGAACTGAAATCTGTGAAGAGAGTCTAAATGAAGTGTGGAAAATTCCAGAACAAGTTCCAGTTTTACCTTTAACAACAGCAGCAAATAAGAAAATGTAAGGGAAAAAGAAGTTCATAATTTAAAATTCATTAACAGAAAGATCTTTCTAGATCATAGCCATGATATATTATAAGTTACCTCATATACTAGTTAAACATGCATACATACATTCATAGAGCAAAGTATTATACATAAAGCTGTATTAATAAAAGCAATGATGATGTTTTATTCTTCTCTAGAGACTAAAATGTACAACTTTCACAAATACACATTCAATGTTATTAAACGCCAATATGGTCAATCCAAAAAACAGGAGCAAATATTTGCATATCGTATATCTGACAAAAGACATACCTGGAATATGCAACTCTTTCAACTCAGTAATTTTAAAAATTCAATTTCAAAACAGGTAAAAGATATGAATAGACATTTCTCTAAAGACACATAAGGGGCCAATAAGCACACAAAAAGATAACATCAATGTCATCAGAGAAATGCAAATCAAATTCACAATGAGATACCACTTCACACCCACCAGATTGGTTATAATAATTTAAAAAAAACAGTATTAGTGATAATATAAGAAAGATGTGAAGAAATACTATTGAGTGCACACTGCTAGTGGGAATGTAAATGGTACAGCTGCTTGGGAAAACATTCTGGCAGTTACTCAACAGTTTAAATAGCATTTCACTCCTAGGTTTACACCAATATAAATGAAAACCTTAAATAGAAATATTCATAGAAGCTTTATTCATAAAGCTCCCAAAGTAGAAAGAACCCAACTGTTCATCAACTGATAGATGCATAAAATGTGTTATAACTATACAGTGGTGTATCATTTGGCAAAAAAAGTAAATTAAGAATGAGACATGTGACAGCATGGTTGAACCTTGAAAACATTATGCTACAGGAAAGAAAAGCAGTCAAAAAAGTCACATCTTCTGATTCCATTTATATGAAATGTCCAGAATAACTAATCTATAGAAATAAAAAACGGATTGGTGGGTGCCTAGGTGTGGGGAGATAGGAAATGAATGCTCCTTTTTTACAGTACATTGTTGCTGACTACAGTCACACAGGGATGCTGTGAAAAAGGTCACACATGTCTAACTCTTCTATCACAGGCCCTGTTGTGAAAGTTACCATCTCGTGGAGATAGTGTGCAAAGTTAACCCTGGCCTGAAGAGCCAGAAAAATATCAATCTTGTATCCATCCCCTCCCTCCCCACCCAAAATAGTCAAATAGCACATCTTAATTTAAAAAAAAATTTAAATATACTTTCTCATGGTTTTTGTTACCTCTTCTTTTAGTGCATGTTTCCTCTGTTCCAAACATATCTCTTTAGCCCTCATCATCTGCAGAGTCTCCTTAGAAACCGCATACTGGAGTTTTTCCATGCGTTCAGCAGCTGCTGCCCATGACGCTTTACCAAATTTCTTCTGATCTGCTCGCATTCGGTCATACACAGCTATTGATAATTTTTAAAGAGACACTGAAGCATTAAGACATGAAACAACTTGAAAATAAAGAATCAGAACGTCCTAGATTCCAATGATCACACACTCAAAGATAAACACGCAAATCCTACCACCATGATAAATTACCTATAACAGTTATAAAAATTCAACAGTATCTTAGATTCTCTCTAATGCCTTAAATAAGAATTTTAAGTAATCATCCTCAGAAATAACTTTTGGGGGGGTTAATTTTAAAACTTAAAAAAAATACTCTTCACATTGTTGAGTGATATTAAGGTTTCTATAAAACTTTATTTTATGAAAGTTTATATTTTTCCCTAGGTATGTAAGTTGAAATCAGAACCATAACTATTCAAGGTTTTAAAAAAACTATTTAAATCTATGTACTTCTGAGTTCGTCAAGAAGTCTGTAATGATGTGATGTAGGACAAAATAAATCCTAGACATTATTAGCACAGAGCTTACACTGCAAAGGTTAGCGTTAAAGGACAAGCAAGTCCCAGAGAAGACACCCAACTTCTCCTTGCCACCACGGTGCGGGAGGAGGGAAGACACTTTTTAGTATGCCATAATAGAAGCTTTGTTCAAGAAACATTTTGACAATCAAACGGCTAATATCTTACAGTTAAAGAAGCTTATCACTGACAGTAGTATGGTACTGGCTCATCTTGTGTCCTTAAACAATTAACCCAACTATCCATATGCCCAACCACTTTAAAAGGTCAGGGACACACTTTAACTACCATAAAGAGGCAGGAAATCTGATTACGTAGTACTTGATGTAGTCTTTAAGTCAATATACATTCTCTAGTAGTTTCTTGTATATGTTCAGAGGTTAAGTGATTGGTATTTTGGTACTGCTACTACAGCATTACCCTCTTTTCAAGGAAGTATCTCAGTAACCTTTGCCTCAGAATTTTATGAAATCTTAATTTTTTTTTACAAGAATACAAGCACATACTTAAAAATTAAACTGTACAGAAAGGCTTACAGTGGAAAAGAACAGTTTTTCATGCTCAATTCTACCCCACCCTTAGTCTCAATGCCTTAATATAACCAACTTGCAACTCCCTCCATTCATGAACATTATTTATTGGTTTAGTCTTTTAGTTCCTATTATGACAAATGAGCAATCTGCTTACTCAGAATCTCCTCTCAATACAGTTCTTTTGGTTTCTCTGTTTTTCTATGGCCTTTAAACACTAACATATTTGAGCATCAATCTAATCCTTAATTTTAGGGTTTTTAACAAATGATATCTACTTATGTTGTTTGAATATCAAATGATTCTGCCATTTTAAATCTCTGCCTATCTTTAAAAAATATTTATGCAACCATAACATCAATACAGTTGTGCACGGGGGGGAAAAAAACAACAGCAAGGAGTTTGGAGTTAGACAGCTTTGACTTAAATTCCCACTTCTACCCATCAGCATGTAACTTAGGGCAGAAACTTAACTGTCCGTGGGCTCAATTCCCCGAGTGATGAAATTAGGGAAATACAGTACCTACTCGGACTTTTGTGGGAATTAAATGAGAGAAATTCAAATGTTCCTCTCACTTCAATGGCAATATTAAACAAAGAGATGGTCTGTTTTGTTTCTTCTCTCTCATGCACACATCACCACAATCACTCATATTTATATGATGTTAAAGCACTTTTTCCATGTGTTATCTCTATCTGTCCAACAATCCTAAAGAATAAGCATGGTATTCACTATCAACACCTTCAACATAGATATGTGAAACTGGGAGGAGTTTTGGTGAAAAAAACCAAGGTTACTCGTCTATAAAAGCAGAGTTAAACTAGTATTTCAACTTGCTTAAAGACCTAATCTGCTACTTCTGCCATTTTCACTTGTAATCACAGCATACATCAAATATTCTGCACAAATAGTCAAGAGCATTTCCTCTTGTTTCCCACTTAAGGACTGTCTGTAGCACGGCTCTCTGTCCCAAGTTGTTGCCTACCACAACACTCAGTCAATACTTTGCCCTCCAACAACTGGATAGAATGTATTCTTCCATCTAACTGCCACTCACTTCACCTGGAATTATTTTCCAACAGTTTAGGAATATGAAGGTAATGGGAACATTGTTTGTGAATACAGAATGCTTGGAATACCCCTAGAACAGTATTGCAATATTTCTAAAACAGATTCTTCTCTCCCTCTGCTGGCAAGAATAAATATTTTTGCTAAGATGACTGTCAACATTATCAGGATAACAACCATGTAATAATACCCTATGGTGATATGGTGATCATTATATGTATAAAAACATATAAGGCAAAACAGTCCTGGTGTTTAAAGGAATCATGTTCTAATATATGTATACTTGTCAGAAATGACTCATTTAAGATGTTTTTAAAAGTTAAGCAGTAAAATTAGGCTACACCTGGCTTCATGTAAGGAAGGAAGTAAAAGAGGGGCCTGTTTTACTCGCCTTCTGAAAACTATATATATAATATAAGGAACTCTTATAGATCAATGGGGGAAAATCACTCATCATCAGAAAAATAGGCAGAAGATAGTAACTGGGGAAAAAAGGAAGGATATACAAATATCAATTATTACATAAAAACAAAAAAGATAAACACTCAGTAATAACCAAAGGAATGCAAATTTTAAAAACATAGCACTGTGTATATTTTTCTAAATGACAATGCCAAATGATACTGAGGAATCAAGGAAGGTATTCTTACTCAGCACCGGCATTCTGAAGGAATAAACTGTTTTCAGTGACACTTAAGGAAAAGTAGATTTGCTGAAAGAATATTCAGAATAACTATTTTAATGCCAGGTAAATTTTAAGTATGTGTTTTCGTGAGTTCTGTGAGTCACTAGTGAATTTTCGAACCTAAAAGGACTGCAGGAATCCCCATATCTGCAGCCAGCTGGTTAGAAATACAAATGGCCTGAGGACACCCCAAATCTGCAAACAGTGTCTGAAGGAAAAGCAGTCATGTTGGGGACTGTGCTTTTAAGCTGTAAGGTCTGTAACTGTGAATGAGTACCGTCAGTATTGAATTATGCTACATATTACCATTATTTTTTTAAAGGTGAGGTACATGTTAACATATATGCCTAGAAAAGACTGAAAGGATATACCTCAACTTGTTAGCAGTGGTCTTTATATACTTTTCCATACAACTACTGCAAACAAAATACTTAAACTGCTCATTTTTGAAAATACCTAACGAGGATAATTTTACTGGGAAACTCACCCTTTTGAGCTTTAGCTGTTATTTCAAAATATTTGACAGTAAGATCCTGAATGGACAGTACAGCCATATGAGCTTTCCGCTGCCAATCAGCATCTTCTTTTCGTAGACTTTCAATTCTTCGGGGACCCAGGTAATCATTCTCCATAGAAATCTTTAGAGAGAAAAAAAAATTTAAAAGATCGTTTCTTTCTTTTATTCATTCTTTAAACATTTACTGAATGTTTATGTATCAGGCATTGTGCTTGGTACTAAAACAAAGAATACTTGTTTTCTCCCTACTCTGGAGAAGCTATTAATTTACAAAACAATTAAACTGACAAAAATGTTGAAGATATTTGACATAGAAATTTGTTCCCCCTTCCTCTTCCTCTGTCTTCTTCATCTTTCCCTCTTCCATTTATAAACAAAAGACATACAACAAAATATCACATAATAAAATTAAGACATTAATTTTGGGTGCTGAGATGAGAAATTTATTTTCTCCTTTATGATAATTAGATTTTCAGGTTAAGAATTATTTGTGTCAATAAAACATTTTTAATCACTGACATAAATAAGATAAAAATTAACAATATATAGAAATCAGTCTATCTGCCAACTGAAGGACTCTGGATAAAAGTAACAGAAAAACTGGCTATGTATCATAAGAGTCACAAAGAATGTTAATTCTAGTATGCAGCACAGTGATTCATTTATACATTTATTTGTATTCTTTTTCATATTCTTTTTCATTGTAGGCCATTACAAGATATTGAATATAGTTCCCTGTGCTATACAGTAAGACCTTGTTGTTTATCTGTTTTATATATAGTACTTAGTATCTACAAATCCCAAACTCCCAATTTATCCTTCCCCACCCCTTTTCCCCTGGTAATCATAAGTTTGTTTTGTGTATCTTACAAAGGTATGTTAAAATGGAAGGTATAATCCAGGAAAAGCAGCAACAGACCCTTTGTAGACCCCCTCTTGCTTTACTACATACTGAGAAAAAGACTTAAAAATTAAACAAGAAGTTAATAACATCACATTAGGATGATGGGGAAAAACCATTATGGAGAAAAATGTTAATCCACTCCTCATACACTTTTAAAACTGACCAAGCTACAGTAATCAAAACCGTGTAATATTGGCACAAAAACAGACACACAGATGAACAGAACACAACAGAGAACCCAGAAATAAACCCACAGACCTATGGTCAACTAATCCTTGACAAAGGAGGCAAGACTATACAATGGAGAAAAGACAGTCTTTTCAGCAAGAGGTGTTGGGAAAACTGGACAGCAACATGTAAATCAATAAAGTTAGAACACTCCCTCACTCCACTCACAAAAATAAACTCAAATGACAAGACAATATAAACCTAGAAGAAAACACAAGCAAAACATTCTCTGACATAAATCTTAGCAATGTTCTCCTAGGGCAGTCTACCCCGGCAATAAAAATAAAAGCAAAAATAAATAGGATCTAATTAAACTTACAAGCTTTTTGCACAGCAAAGGAAACCATAAACAAAACACAAAGCCCACCTATGGAATGAGAGAAAATATTTGCAAATGATATGACTGACAAAGGCTTAATTTCCAGAATATATAAATAGCTCATACAATTTAATAACAAAAAAAAAACCCAATCCAAAAATGGGCAGAAGACCTCAACAAGAAATTCTCCAATGAAGACATACAAATGACCAATAGGCACATGAAAAAATGCTTAATATTGCTAATTATCAGAGAAATGCAAATCAAAACTACAATGAGATATCACCTCACACCAATCAGAATGGTCACCATTAAAAAGTCCACAAATGATAAATGCTGGAGAGGCTGTGGAGAAAAGGGAACACTCCTACTCTGCTGGTGGGAATGTATTTTGGTGTAAGTAGCCATTATGGAAAACAGTATGGAGATTCCTCAAAAGACTAAAAATACACTTACCCTATGATCTAGCAATCCCACTCCTGGGCACGTATCTGGAGGGAACTCTAATTCGAAAAGATACCCAATATTCACAGCAGCACTATTTACAATAGCCAAGACATGGAAACAACCTTAATGTCCACTGACAAGATGACTGGATAAAGAAGTAGTGTTATGTTTACCCAATGGAAACTACTCAGCCATAAATAAAGAACAAAATAATGCCATTTGCAGCAACATGGATGGACCTGGAGATCATCATTCTAAGTGAAATAAGCCAGGGAGAGAAAGAAAAATATCATGATTATCACTCATACGTGGAATCTAAAAAAAGAAAAAAAGAAAAAAGAAGACACTAATGAACTCATCTACAAATGAAACGCACAGTAAACAATCCTACGGTTACCAGGGAAAGGGGGTAGGAAGGGATAAATTTGGGAGTCTGAGATTTGCAAATGTTAACCACTATATATAAAAATAGATAAAAAATAAATTTCTTCTGTATAGCACAAGGAACTGTATTCAATATCTTATAATAACCTTTAATGAAAAAGAATATGGAAACAAACATATGTATATATATGCATGACTGGGACATTATGCTGTAAACCAGAAATTGACACACTGCAACTGACTATACTTCAATCAAAAAACAAAACAAAACAAAACAAAAAAAACTCTAGGGGAGGGTGTAGCTTAGTGGTGGAGCACCTGCTTAGCATGCACAACGTCGTGGGTTCAATCTCCAGTCCCTCCATTAAGTAATAAACAAACAAACTGAATTATCTCCCTCCTAAAAAAAAAATTAAAAAAAAAAAACAACTGATCAAGTAAGTTATCACACTCAATAAATAGAATTAAGCAACAAATGAAGCAACACTATACTTCTCCTTAAGCAAATGAAGAGTCTTCCAAATGGAGGAAAAAACATATGAGCATTTAGCATAGTGCTCAGCACACAGGGAGCAATTTATTAGCAATATTAAGGGAGACAATGGTGAAGCAGAAGAATGATTCCAGGGTTACTGGGAAAAAAATATGTGCATGGAATTGTCAAGGATTTCATTCTGCCTATGTTAAGTTTGACTTTGCAAGGCATGTCCAGAGATACAAGCTTGGGTATCTTTGACACACAGAAGACAATTAAAATAACAAGAGTGGATGAGCTCATGTAAGGAATCAGAATCCTAAGTAGCAAGATTCAATGGACAAGAAATCAACCCTATCAAACACTGCTTAGGTCAAGTAGATATACAACCAGCACCCATGGACCTACCAGCATGAAGATTACTGAACTTGGCAAAAACAGTTCTGGAGTACAGGCAAACTCCTTTTGCTTATTAATCCCGATCGTATCTTCAGATCTCAGCTCAATTACTAGTTCATGGACGTCTTTCTTGACTCACCACTGTAAGCTCTTCAGTGTAACAAGTATCTTTCCTTCTTAGCACTTATCACAATCAAACTTTATATTACCTTATGAACTTATAAACATTACCTGCTTCCCACTGTGAATGTTTTATGAGGGCAGAGAAGGCATAGGTGGTTTCTATCTCTGCTTGCTTTCTTTTCACTAGCACACTACCTGGCATGAACTAGGTAATCTAAAATATTTCCTGAATGATTGAGTGAATAAAAAATTCACATCCATACAGGTTTTTTAATGAGAGACATGTAGACACATGTATAATTATTCTTTAGAGAAATCTGTGAGTGAGTAGAGGGGAAAAGCGTGGGGAAGAGGGTAGGCCCTGCTTTGTTTTAATGGGAGATCTGGAGCAGGTTTGAGAGGGAGAACTGTGTTTTCCCCTGTAAAGAAAAGCACCCAGATAGGAATAAATTGGTATAGGAGAGAGGAGGAGAAGACAGAAAAACAGCTATTTTTAGATGGTAGGATGACAAATCATTTAGAAAGACTCATTAAGCAAATATTAAAAACAAGACTAACCAGGGTTAGTGAGGTCACAATGAAACAGGCACACATAATATACTTCCGGGTGGAACTAAAAATTGATTAAAATTTCCTGGAACATATTTTATGACACCATAATCTCTGAAGATATTTAACAAAATAACTTCAGAGAATAACAACCAAAGATGTTCACTGCAATGTTGTTTGAAATAAAGGTAAAAAGGGATCCCAGATAGCTAATAATAAAGTTGTATTTAATACTCCCATAAAATACAGTTCTAAGTAAAAATGCTTATGAAGAGTTTGTAAAATACATTATTATTGATGTCATCTTTTGGTGGTGAATTATGAGTGAGTTTTCTTCCTATTTGAAATATGTACTTTCCAAATCTTTTGTATTGTATATACACTGCTTTTATAATCATGAACAACAAAAAATGCTTTTATCTCTCCTTGGGTTCACAAGCCATACCAACTAGACAGGCTGAAGACACATTACCCTAAGTTTCCTGTTCCTAGTTAAGCAAACAATGAGCTCATGTTTTCATATGTGAGGCCCAGAAAGAGGCATAATTAAGAGACTTAACCTCTTTTTTCCAGTGTGGGGGAGGGATGGGATGTGGATGAATGATCAGAACCTAAATATCTTTCTTTATAGTTGGAAAAATTATTTGCACTCCATTTCTGGGGCTATAAAAATAGTGCCAAGCAAAGACAATTAAACACAAGGAGCACTACCTGTGGGGGCTGGGGTGGGAGGTCTGGGCAGACTTTCTAAAAGGAAAAATTGAGTAGGTGAGTTCTTAAAGAACAAGCAGAATTGTGCCAGGTAATGAAGATGGTGAAGAATGTATGTATGAAAAGAATTAAGGTATTTTAAGAAACATGAAAGACGTGGGGGTAAAGAATACATTTAGCTGGCATACTTTATTGAGGCTCATGAACTGCAGAAGGAAGGGTAGGATTTTGACAGTTATATGGGGAGTTTATGGGAAAAGAGCACCACGCAAAAGGCATGCTGTAGATAAGAGCTCATCTGAGCCATAGCCTAGAGGCAAGTAAGTTCAATGTATGGTAAAGGACAGAGCAGTCCAGCCTAGCAGAGTTTACGTAAAACAGATGAAAGTAGTGGGAGGTAGGACTAGAAAAGTAGGTTATGATCACTATGAGGAGGCTGTGGAGTTGGTACTTAGTATGACAGGCAAATGGAAACCACTATGGGAGTCTCAGCAGTAATTAGTGGTAGACTTGAGTTTATAGTTAAAGGTTCTAAAAGACTTGTCTTCTGTAACAAAACCATCAAGGTATGTGCTTTCTTTTGCGGTGATTACCTCTGATTTTAAAGTTAAAAAGCAAAAGATTAGTATTCACGAGTATGAAAAAGAAACTCAACGAACTGATCACTACAGTAAAAAATTTAATTCTTACTCAGCATGTTATGCATGATTGAAGCCCTTTTCAATGACATGATTAAACTTTGTACCCTTTAAAGAACTTGTATGTTTATTGTACCTAAGACCATAAGCTAGGTCACTTAGGTTTTTTTCCTGAAGTCTAAAAATGTATGTAGATTCTACCAGCTCCAAGTTTAACCTTCTGCCTTGTGATTCTAGGGTTCAGGCCCTGAAAACCCTATTTAGCCTTTGCCAATAGGAAGGGTTGGATGAGCTTTCAGAGTTGAAGGAGAAGATCTAAATCATTGTACTTTCCTGACTTTCCTGTTTGCTGTTCCTGTGACCATCATCCCAGATTTGTTTCTTCATCCAGGCATCTGCAGTACCTTCTTGAAGGAGCTAACAGAATCCAGTTTGCAGTTTTCAACCTTTGCAGAATTGGCCTCATTGTGTGTCCAAGACAGCACCAGGGTACCAGTGCCCTTGCTCAGAGATCTGGTTCTCTCCATTGAGATCTGACACACCAGCACTAGGAGAGCAATGTCCTCTCTCTCAGAGGTCAGCTCCACAGGACCTATCCTTTAATAATTACCACCTCTTCCTTTTGTAACCTCCAATCCTAGGAGTGGTGGCTGCTTTTGCAATTAACTCTGATGCCTTCTTATCTATCTCATTAACGTTATATCTACTTCTTTGTATTAAATTTCCTCTGCTGAAATAGCTGGTTTGATTTTCCAATCAGACCCCAACAGACACAATCATGGAACAGAAATGTAACAAACAGAACAAGCAGTGCTCAAAATTAAAACATCTAAACTCAGATGATGAAGACAGAAATCCTCTTCACTCACACAGTTAAACACTAAAGTGAGAAAACTTGCATTATGGCTTTTTTGAGGAGAAAAAAATATAAAAACCTGGTGGTAATTATCTGGAGATAATGTGTACTGTGTTGGATTATCTTTACCTTCATTGTATGTGTATTCAAATATACGCAAACATTCTATGCTTTTTAAATGCTGTTTTTTAACTGACTTCTGAAACTCAGTAACTAATGCCGCTTTAAAACGTGATTATAGTTTATTGCACCTAAGACATTAAGCTAGGATACTAAGTTCTTTTCCTAACTTGGCAAATCTGAAGATGTACAGCCTTGGTCAGCTGGATCGTGTGCTAAAAACAATGACACCTCTGTTTTCAATTTCAAGGCTAGAAAGAAAACAGTGCCTGTTTTTAATATGGAAAAAAGTATGTGTCAGTTTAGGTGGCTAGGATAGTGAGACTAGTTTATAAACAAATTTCTTGGCATGGAATTACTTATTATAAAGCACATCACTAGCTTGGATACTTAGTTTTATATGAGAAGCTTAAGTGTTACTTCTGAGTATCGTTAACATAGTACTGAAGAAAAAAAAATAAACAATTCCTATTTTTAGGTAGAACAAAAGCCATGAAGACTATCAGCAGGCCAATTCACTACCTAACCCTGACTCACTGAGAAACCAGGTTTAAAAATCTAGAAAGGACCATCTAGTTAAAATCTCATTTAACTGGGGCCCAAGGAGAATGTAACTGAATTCAGTGCGCTCCATCCCTTAGCTGTTTCAAATTTTATTAGATATGTGGTTCTCAAACTTTTGTGTATATCACAATTACTTGAAGACTTGTTAAAATACAGATTGCTGAGATCCCTGGTTTCAATAAAGGAGATCTGAGGTTAGGCTTAAGAATCTGTATTTCCAACAAGGTTCTAGGCAATACCGATGCTACTCATCTGGGGGTCACATTTTTAAGAATCAGCATATTAGACTTAGAGCCTGGGAGCTCCCTAAAGGGATGCAAATTTCAGGAAGACCTCTAGGCCTAAAATAATGCTGGTTATGGAGGAGCTACTTAATGCTTATACATGAGGCAGAGGGTTAATAAAAAATCTTTATTCCATTTGTATAAAGATAATGAGGCTATTTTTTATTGATTTATAATCATTTTACAATGTTGTGTCAAAGATAATGAGGCTATATTAAGAAATATTTAATATAAAATATGTAATAAATGTACTGAGCATTGTTATTATAAAATGTTACACACTTGAGATGCCAGGTTAACTTCTTTCCTATTATACTTTAGTATCTAGGTTAAATGAAACCACTGGAAATTAAATTCTTTTTTAAGAGTCTAAAGAATAAAAGTCAGATTCCATAGAATGATACAGCATTCTAGTCCCTGACCATCATTTCCCCTCATCTCCTACAAATCCTCAGATCCAAGCCATACTAAACCAACAGCAGGCTTTACAGTCAAGTAACATGTCTTTCAATTCCAGCCATGCTGGTTATTGGCCTCCATGATGATGCTGCGTTGATGATTCAGTGATGTTTAAATAATTAACTGTGACTAAAAGCCCAACTGTTATGCCTGTTCACTATACTATTCCTTTTTTTAATATATATATCTGGAATAAATCCAATCTCTAACACAGACATACATACTCACTTCCTACTGAATTCTTAATTCTTCAATGGTGAAACTCAATAATCCCTTTTTCCATATATCTTCAGGCAATGTTGATCACCTCACTTTGCTTGTCTCTACATAAACTTATACATACTTCTTATTTATTTTTCTTTAAAAAAAGAACATCTGAGTCATAATTTACATACAATACAATGTACCTGTTTAAGAACAAATTTTGACAAATTTATATACCCATGTTAACAGCCACTATAATCAAGATTTGGAGCATATCAATCTCCCCCCAAAAGATTCTGTTACACCTGTTTCCTCTGAACCAATCTCCCCAGTCCTACCCCAGGCAACAACTGTTTAAAACAATCATTTCTAGAATTTCATGTAAATGGAGGCACACAGTTTACACTCTGGAATTTTTTACTCAGGGCAAAGTTTTGTAAGCTATTTATTAGGGTTTAATTTACATATATAATCAAGTGAATCTATCTGAAGTGCTAGATTTGATGATTTCTGAAAGCTGTATATGTCCAAAAAACCCACCACTACAACCAAGATACAAAAAATTTGTCACCTCCAAAACATTCCTCGTCCTCCTTTGCCATCCACCTCCTCACACAGTATATACTCTCCTGCATGTGGCTTCTTCAGCTTAGCTTGACTTTGAGATGTGTCTGTTGTTGTGTCTATCAATAGTTAATTCCTTTGCATTGTTGAATATTATTCTATTATACGGAAATACCGTGTTTAGTTTATCCATTCACTTGTTGAAGTTATTTGGGTTGTTCCAATTTGGGGTTACCGTGAATAATGCTGGAGCAAATACTGGTATATAAGTCTTTTTTGTGAATAGATGTTTTTGCTTCTCTTGTGTAAAGAATGAGGGGTCAAAGAGCTGAGTTGTGAGGTTGTAAAGTTGACCCTTGAACAACTTGGGTTTGAACTGCAGGGGTCCACTCACAGGCAGATTTTTTTTCTATAAATACTACAATGCTGCACGATCCACTGTTGGCTCAATCCATGGATGTGGAACCATGGATTTGGAAAGCCTCTTTGGGACTCAAGCATCTGAGGATTTGGGTATCTATAGTGGGTCCTGGAACCAACGCCTCAGGCTGTTCAAAGGTCAACTGTGTATGTTTAACTTTTGAAGAAACTGCAAAACTGTTTCCCAAAATGGCTGTACCACTTTAAAATCCTGTAAGGAATGTATGTGAGATTTCCAGTTACTCTACAACCTCACTAGCCCTTGTGAGGGCTCACTCTAATGGGTATGTGACAGTATCTCATTATGTTATCAATTTGCATTTCCCAGATGACTATGTTGAGCATCTCTGCATGTACTTATCAATTTTTTTTCTCTTTCTAAATATTTAGCTCATTTTTTTTAAATTTTGAGGTTTTATCTTACTGAGTTGTACAGTTCCTTTTTCAAATGTATTACAAGTTACTTTCTTTCAGTCTGTGGCTTGCCTTCTCATTTTCTTAATATTTCAAAGAGCAAAAGTATTCATTTTAGCAAGGCCCAATTTATCAAATTTTTTTAGGTTTATGGCTCAAGTATTCTGCATCCTATTAAAAAAATTTTTTTTGCAGTACCATTTGTTGTAAAGACTTCTTTTCCCCCACTGAACTGCCTTGTCACCTATGTGGAAAGCTAACTGACTATATAATCAGATCTATTTCTGGGTCATTCATTTACATATCTATCCTATACTATTACCACATCACCTGGCTTTCTCTAGCTATTTTACAGTCAGCTGGTCAGTTTAAAAACAAAAACAAAAACACACAAATCCTACTGGACTTTAATTTGAATCTACAGATCAAATGAGAACTGACATCTGAACATTAAATCTTCTAATCTATTAACAGTCTGTTTCTCCATTTATTTAGGTATGTTTTAATTTCTCTCAGCGAAGTTTTCCAATTTTTCAGTATACAGGACTTATATATATTTTGTAAAATGTATCCCTAAACATTTCATGTTGATGCAAATGTTAATGGCATTCTTTAAAATTTTGATTTTCATTTATAGAAGACAGAAAACACAACTACTTTTTAATACTGACCTTGTAGCTAAACTTGGATTATTCCCACTAGCTTTTTTAGATTCTTTTTTTAAACACGTGTGCTCATGTGATCTACAAATACAGAAAGCTTCAGTTTGTTTTTTCTAATTTATATATGCATTTTTTCTTGTCTTATTGGACTGGCTACAAACTCCAGAGAAACACTGAATTAAAAAGTGTTGAGAACAGACAATCTTGCCTTGTTACCAATCTTAGTAGGGGAAGAATTCAGTCGTTCACCATCATGTATGATGTTAGACAGGCTTTCCATATACACACTTTATCAGGTCAAGGAAGTTCCCCGCTCTTCCTAGTTTACTGAGGTTTTATCATGGATGGGGCTGAACTTTTCATCAAATGCATTACTGGACCCACAGATATATACTGATCTTTTCCTTTATTGATAATACAGTGAGTTTACATTGATCGGTTTTTGTAATGTTAAACAAACCTTCCCTTTCTGAGATAAACCCTCATCACAGTATACTACTGAATCCTATTTTTTCAGTATTATGTTAAGGATTATTGCATCTACATTCATGAGGGATATTTATCAGTAGTTTTCTTTTTTCCTGTAATGTCTTTGATTTGAATAATGCTAGCCTCAAAAGGGAGTTGCAAAGTGTTTCCTCCTTTAAATCTTCCTGTTATCCTTCATATGGCCTTGTAGTTTTCTCTGTGAGAAGGTTTTAAATTATGAATTCAACTTTGTTAATATGTAGCTATCAACATTTTTCTATTTTTTTCCTTGAATCTATTTCGACAATTTGTATTTCTAAGGAATGTGACCATTTCATCTAAGTTGTAGAATTTTTTGGCACAAACTTGTTCATTCTCTCTTACTAGTTCATCATCATAGTTGATGGGCACTTGAGGGGCAAAGCAGTAAAATACCATTTTTACCATTGAAAATGTTATTTAAAAAACATGCTGTCTTTTCCCCCTCCCCTATACTTAACTTCCCAGGGAAAAATGGAGTAATAAGTGATGCTAGTGGCTAATACAGCCTGACAATGAGGTTCAAATGCTCAATACAAATCAAGATGTTAATTAATATGAAAGCAAAAATGCACACAATGCTGAACTGTATAGATTATGTCTGCTAAACAGTACAGCCTAGAAGTAGATGGGGCCTCCATGTCATCCAGTTCATCCCTGGCCTTCCAGTCAAGTTTTCAATGGACAAACATATATACTTCATTTTTAAAAACTGGAGGAAACTACAGTGTTTAAAAATTCTTAGTTACTAGTTACCATTTAAACCAAAATGCCAATATTATAAAATTGACTTAACAAATCAGTATTTTTCAAAATTATCAATAAAGGAGAGTATGTCAATTATGTGACAGTCTGTGTTGCTCTGTATCTTGATTCATTAGTAAAGGGGAAAAAGACACACAGACATGCTTTACCATGTCATAATTTTTCAAATACACTACTCATCCTTGCCGCCAAGTATAAAGTTCTCAGAATAATTACTAATGATCCAACCTAACCCATTATGCAAAAAAAAGTTTTTTTAAATATCCTAGTTCAGCAATGTTTCCATGTGAATTAAACCTAGCAACACTGATTTGAGAGGTCAGCTATAAAATCAAACCCTTTAACACTCACCTCAAAAATTGTAATATATACTTTACACATGAAAATTAAATGTCATGAAAATTTTAAAGCTCTACCATTAAAGCCTTGTAACTTTCAAAACAAGGTCTTCCCAAAACAAATGTTCCCAAAACTCCTGCTAAAGAAGTCTAAGATTAGACCGTACCCAAAACATTAAAAGAGAGACAGGAGTGGGCGGGGGGGAGTACAGGAAAAGGGGACACTAGGGGATCTCAACATATTTACAAACTTTTTTTCTAGGTTGTTCTCAACCCTCCCTACTCAGCAGAGTCACCTTTTCAGATGCTTTTAAAATGAGGTGTTCAGGCTCCACATACCAAACTAGAGTCTTTAGGGACAATGGACCATATATCTTTATTTTTCAAAAGCTCCTTTACTAATTAAAATGCATAGCCATCCTGAGAACTGTTAAACAGGAAGGTTACTATTTAGATTTTAAACAAATACCTTGATCTGCTGTCTCCGTAGCATGGCAAGTTCTCGCATGTCTCGGAATGGCTGTAGTAAATACTGATAGAGTTCGGTTGTGGCTTCTGCAAGACTGCTGTAGGCTTCATCCTCCATCTGATACAAGTCCAGAAGCTCTACCATGCTCTCTGTATTCTTGTGCTTATCCAAGAGCTGTGGAACAAGAAAGTTTCACTACAAAGAAATCCAATTGTAATAGCCTATAAATACTTGCTAACTGCCTAGCATCTGAGGACCTTGGAAACCTGAAACACAGAATTAAGACAGAATGAGAAGCACCAATTGCTTTCATCACTCATCTCCATGCCTTAGATCTTTTACTACAAGACCACTGTCTGGAATATCCTTTTCTAACTACTACTATTACCATACTATTCCGGGTTCTGTGTAACTTTCTGGAACTCAGTACTATCTGCCTTTCCTTAACTCTAAAAATTTTTCCCCAGCATCTAGTAGCTTTCTCCATATTTATATAAAAAAATTTTCACTTCTAATCTACAAAGTAGTTATCAACTCTTGCCTTTATTATTTTATTAGTAATTTATTTATTAGTAATTTATTTTATTTATTAGTAATTTCCCCAAACCTTCTTGCCATTCCTTTCCCCCTCCAAGTTTGGAACATTTGACTTATGTCTTCAAAAATCTAGGTGAAAACTCAACATACCGAGGAGTTTAAGACTGACTATAATTGATGTTTATAACTTTCTTACTTGACATTCCTTGGTACTCATGTGTGTATGTTTATATATAGATATCATTCATTTCTCAACAAACATAGACTGAGCATTTTAATACACGTTAGGCACTGGGCATACAAAAATATGCTTCCCTTCTTCATGGAGTTTACCATGTAGTAAATAAACAAACTAAATAAAGTTTTAAAAAAATTACAAACTTTGATAAATGTTATGAAAATTATTAAATTTTAAAAAGTAAAGAATAAAAGTAATACAGCGAAACAATGGATCCCATGATTTCTCAGGAATATGAGGTGAGGAGATGGTGAGAAACCATGACCTAGTTGTTCAGGGTAGGTTAGAGAGAAAAGGCTATCCATGGAAACTTATAATAAATTTCAAAGAACCTCTCAATGAACCATGTAGCAAAGCACTATTTTATGTACTTCTTGGTGTCCACTGACTTGTGATACTTTCATCTCCTCAAACACAGAAAATTCTGCTATTCTTTCTCAGACATAAAGTTTCCACTACTTGGGGAGGGTACAGCTCAGTGGTAGAGCACATACTTAGCATACATGAGGTCCTGGGTTTGATCCCCAGAACCTCCATTAAAATAAACAAACCTAATTACCTCACCGTCCAAAAAAATTAAAAATTAAAATAAATTTAAAAATGCTTAAAGAAGGAAAAAAACAAAATAAATAATAAAAAATAAAGTTTCCACTAATATCTTCCCTCCCAACTTCTTGCTTTATCATATTGTTGTACATATTACAACTGACCTTTGAACAACTATAATATGGGGTTAGGGGCCCTGCCTAGTCAAAAATCAGAATATAACTTTACAGACTACCCTCCTTCCCAATCTACAGTTCTGCATACAAGTATTCAAAAACTGAAATACATAGGTATAAATCTAATTATGCACAGGATCTAAAGGAAAAGTACACAACTGTGATGAAAGAAACCAAAGACCTAAATTAAATGGAGATACATGGAGTGGAAAACTCACTACTGTCAAGATGTCAGTTCTTCCCACCTTGATCTATAGAATCAATGCAATGCCGTTTAAAATCTGAGCAAGTTATTTTGTGGATATCAACAAACAGATTCTAAAATTTGTATGGAAAGGCAAAAGACCCAGAATAGCCAACACAATATTGAAGAACAAAGTCAGAAGAATGACACTCTCCGTTCAATTTCATTAGTTACTATAAAGCTACAGTAATCAAGACAGTGTGGTATTGGATAAAAGAACAGATTAATGGAATAGAGTCCAAAAATAAACCCACACAAATAGTCAAGGAATCTTTTGACAAAAGAGCAAAGGCAATTCAATGCAGAAATCACTTTTCAACATATGGTGCTGGAACAAATGGAGAAGGAACGAAGGGAGAAAGGGAGGGAGGAAAGGAGGGAGGGAGGAAAGGAGGGAGGGAGGGAGAGAGGAAGGGAAATCTACAGAGACCTTAAACCTTTCACAAAAATTAACTCAAAATGGATCATAGATCTAAATGTAAGATACAAAGCTATAAAACTATTAGATAAAAATATAGAAGAAAATCTACATAATTGTGCTTTTGGTAAAGTGGACTTTGTTAAAATTAATAACCTCTGATCTATAAAGGATACTATATCAAGAGAATGAAAAGACAAGAGTAGGAGAAAACACTTGCAAAACAGTTTTTATAAAGCACTATTTTGCAAAATACACAAATTCCTAAAACTCAGTAAGAAAACACAATTTTAAAATGGGCAAAAAAAAAAAAACCTGGAAAAGACCTCTCAGAAAAAGATATACAGATAGCAAGTAAGTATAGAAGGAGATGCTCAACATCCTACCGTAATTTGGGAACTGCAATTAAAATGATGAGCTACCACTACACACAACACCAAATACTCATGAGGATGTGCAACCACCAGAACTCCCACTGCTGCTGGTGGAAATGTATTCTGACACACTGTTGTAAGGCACATACATATTAAGGATTATTAGACATCTCTTTAGAGAATTAACCTTTTTATTATGTAATGCTCCTCTTTATGCCTGATACATTTCCTTGCTCAAAAGTCTGCTTTGTCTGAAATTAATATAGCTACTCCAACTTTCTTTTGATTTGTATTAGTAACGTGTATCTTTCTTATAAAACTAAATATATTCTTAACATATAATCTAGAAATCACACTTTTTCATATTTACTCAAATGAGTTGAAAACCTTATGTCCAAACAAAAACCTGCACATGAGTATTATAGGAGCTTTATTCATAACTGCCAAAACCTGAAAGCAACCAAGATGTCCTTCAATAGGTAAATGGATAAACAAACTATGGTACATTCATAGAAAGGACTATTTAGCAATTAAGAAAAATGAGAAGCGAAACCAATCTGAAAAAACTATGTACTCTATGGTTCCAACTATGACATTTTGGAAAAGGCAAAATATGGACACTAATAAAAATCAGTGGTTGCCAGCGACTGGAGAGAGGTGTCACACTCTAATGAATATATGGAATATAGGGGATTTCTAAAGCAGTGAAATTGTTATGCATGATACTGTAATGGTGGATACATGACATCCATTTGTTAAAATCTAGAAAACTGTACAACACAAAGAGTGAATTCTAGTGTAGCCTATGGACTCTAAATGATCATAATATATCAACACTGGATTATCAACTGTACCAAATGTACCACACCAATACAAGATGTTAACAACAGGGGAGACTCTGGACAAGAGAGAAAGAGTAAATGGGAACTCTGTATTTTCTGCTCAATTTCTCTGTAAACCTGAAAGTGATAAGATAGTTATTAATTTTTAAAGTGAAGATACAAACCTATTTAAAGACACAGTTTTGTATTTCACTGTTTTTAAAATATAACCAAAAATGATTAAAAATAAATTCACAGTAACCAATTAACACTGATTTTCATCCCTGCTAAGCCCTATTGTTTTAAGGGGATCAGACCAATGTCTTTCTGCTTTGTTAACAAGTATTTTTTGGTAGGTTGGTTTTGTTTGTTTTTTGTTTTTAATAGAGGTCAACTTGAACAAAAAAGAATCAATTCAGACATCAGTCATATTAACAACTGATAACACATGAATTATTTACAGATGTGGACAGAAGTCCAGACCAAGTGGAATCTTACTTTATGCTAAAAGCAAAGAGATGCCATTAAAGGTTTTTTGTTTCGTTTTTCCTTCAAAGACCTCACTGGTTCCAGGGAGGAATACAGTCTCCCAAGGAAGAGAATCTTGACCTGTACTCTGAAGGATAAAAAGGGATAAACTAGGCAAGGTGTAAAGGGAAGATTGGGTCAGAAAGAATGGCATGTCCCTAGCTACCATAAAATAACGTTAACAAACTGGAGTAGAGACAGCATAGGAACATAATGAAAGACAATTCTAGAGACACTAACAGACGTGGTGGCCCTAACTTATACTACAATGTCTGAGAACCGATTGGAAGGGGCACCAGAGTGGATGCATATATCAGTTCATAGTCTCCTGTGTCAGTCCATGACAAGTTGGTGGTAAGCTTCGACTGGAGGAAGAGAAAAGCACACATTCAAGAAATGCTTTGGAGATAAAATCAACAGGACTTGGTGAACGACTGGATTTTTCCCTTTACCCTAAAGTTTTTGGTATTCATTGATACAAAGAACACAAGAATAGAAACAGGTTTTTAGAAGCAAAGATCACGGATTCAGAGACACTGCATCCAAACTGCGTTTTAGATATCCATGAAGAGAGGTCATGTAGGGAATGCAAAATGTCCAAGATAGATACTACCTTTAAGTCTACAATCTAACTAGGGAAACAAACCAACAGACATATAAGTAAAATACTGACTGTAAAAGTTTAGAGAAAAGTTGGTTCAGAGTGGGCTAAAGCACTTGAAAAAGATGTTCTAAAGCTAGGATTTGAGCTGGGTCTTAAAAGGATGGGAAGTGCTAGACAGGTGAAGGAGAGCAACTCAATCTTGAGAAATCACATGAATAAAAGCATCACAGATAAGCAATCTGGATGGGAGGAAGGGGGTGGCAATTTCCATCATGCCCCCTGAAGTAGAGGGTATGCCCTAGTGAGCAGGGTATCACATTGGTTCTGTAACTGCAGCACATTCTAATGAGGAGTGAAACCATCTATGGAGCAGAAAGAAAGATGCATTAGATCAATGTGACCAGTTTAATTTTCAGTTCACAAAGTTCAACTTACCTAAATAACCATATCAAAGTGATGCTCATTTGTGTATCTGGTTACTTGAAGTATGGTCTCAGCAAATGTTAGAAATACAGAACCTCAGGGCCCACTCCAGACCTACAGAATCAGAATCTGAGTGCATAATGAATACGCACAGCCAAGTTTGAGAGGTACTGCTTCAACAGATACATTGTATAGCCATATTAACTATACTGTGAGGCAAAAGTCTGTAAGTTATACAAGATATGGTCAATTTTCAAACTTTCAAATTAAAATCTGTAGAATTATGGTATGTAACTTTTTTCCTTGGCTCTAAAATCGCTTTCCCCTCTCACTCTCTCACTACACATCTATTATTTTATAATAGCTCAATTAGTACTATTCAGACTAAAATTAAGCCAAAAGTCCCATTTCTTGTGGTTCTGTTCCCTATTAAAGCATTTTTAGCTGTTTTAAGAAAAAAAAGTTATTACTGAAAACAACACAGAATGATCATCTTTAGAAGACAGGTACAAAGTGACAGAGTCAGCCTGGCCTTATCTCCAGCACTGGTCAGAATCTTATCTCTGGACATGGGCCATTCAATGAAGTTGGATGTTTAAAAGCAGTGGTGGCCATTAAAATCATCAAATTAACTCTCTTCATTCTGAAGATTTGTTTACTTGTTTTTTTTTAAATTGTATTTTGGCCTTTCACCATTATAAAGAAAATACTGCAATGATCATTAGATATTTCAGTTCTTTTGACAAAATTCTATTAATTTAAAAACTGGCAATTTAGAATAAACTGAAAAATCACAATAGAACTAGAATTCAATAAGCTGTTAGAATATACATGCAGAAACCAACAGCCCTTTCATAGTAAATACAGAACAACCAGCAAGGATTCTATTTACAACAAAACAGAAATACCTAGGAATAAACTTAAATCTATTAGGAGCCATGTAAATAAAATGTTAAGGCACCAAAAGACTATATAAATGGAAAAATAAAAATAAAAATATCAATTCTCACTAACCTACACATTTCACATGGTAATACAACAACCTTTTGACATTTTCATGGCATAAGAAAAGACAAAATTTTAAATTCTCATGAAAAAATAAAATGACAAAAATAGCAAAAACAAAAAATTTATAAAGAGTAGTTGTGGAGAGGGGCAACAGCCTACTAGGTAGTATAAATATTTGATATAAGCATCAAGTACAATGAAGTATTTCAGATATATGAAAGTTTACTGCATGAATCATAAGCATGAATCATTCAAGAAATGTTGGTGGTAACTGTCATTTCATCAGAGAAAAAACAGTTGGACTCCCTACGTTATTCCTTACACCAAAATAAATTCCAGTAGGATCAACAATTTAAATCCAAACAAAATCATAAAAGTTGAAGAAATGAGGGTCTTTTTGTTTTTTGCTTTAAATAATCTCAACATAGGGGACTTTTACAGCATAACTCAAAATTTCTAAACTATCAAAAAAAGGACTAATAAATTTTGCAGCAAAAATTTTAAACTGGCTACAGACATAAAAAATTAAATCAAGAAATAAATGACAAAGGGAAAAAAACTTGCAATATAGACAATTTCCAAGGTCAAAAACCACGAACAAAAAATAGGTAAATAATGGAATGAATGAGTTCATAGAAATGACTCCTGAACAAATGAAGACTCACTTATACTGCAAAACAAATCACTAAAACTTCACAGATCAAAAAGTTTTAAAATACACTCCTACTTAAAAGGATATAGAAACAAATTACAACCTCCTCCATTTGTTTCAAAAAATGTAAACTGATACATCCTCTACAGAAAGCAATTTAAACAAAACACGTATTTCTCTTCCACCCAGCAACTTCTCTTATAGAATTTGTCCTATAGATACAAATGCATGTGTGGAAAGGAGTGCTGTTTCAATAGCAAGAGGTCAGGAAAAACCTATGTGTCAAAACAAATCCATTCAATGCAGCATTATTTAGCTATTAGAATAAATACAGCTTGTTGAGAGGAAAAAAAGCAAGACAGATATAACAGAGTATATAGTATGCTACCATTTGAGCTGTTAAAAAGGCGAAGAATATATATGTCCTATGTCTTTGTACATTTCTCTTCACTTTCCCATCCCAAAGGTATTCTGGCTTACACACCAAAAAAGGAAAATTAAATTTTCCTCTTTGCCACAATATCCAAAACTACAGATACACTTTCCTAAAAATGAAGTATGAGAAGTATGAAAATGACACATGCTTCTCTTCCTTTGCTCACCTATTATTTCATGTATAACTAAATCATGTGTTGAATCATCTATTTTAAGCTACAATTGAAAAAAAAAGGATTATGAAAGCAGCTGTGTACATAATCAACTTCTTTATCACAGGACTCTTCTCAAGTCTCAGAAATCAGTTCTAAAAGTGGCAAAGGTGCTCACTTCCGCCATGGCTTAGCACCAAAACTGCAGCAAATCAGAAATAAAATAACCAGAATAAGGAAGGACCAGGGGGGAGGGGGTTACTGTATAATAGCAATAAAACAATGGTATTGTTCACAATGCAATATAAACTACTTTTATAGTTTTAATAAAGGCAATAATTCTCTCCTTGCAAGATAATGTACATTCAAAGAAGGCCTTTATCTTTCATTCCACTTGAAAATGGAACGCTTTCATTGAGATAGTGATTTTCTATCAAGTCCTAGGAATTGCAAACCTACTGAAAGAATGAGAAAAAACCCAACATGGTAGCAAAATCTCTAAATAATAAATTCCCCATAGCCATTGACAAGCAATCAAATGCCAGGATTCAGCAATAAGACAATCCTCAGATACTAGGCTTTTCTGAGCTGTTTTTTAGAGACACTAAAGTAAATGTAATGCACCAGTTTAGATACTATTTTCTACCAACACAAAAACATCAAGTCACTATATGCTTATTAATAAAATCACAATAGCACTCTACACAGATAAATGCAACCTCAAAAGAGAAAATCAGTTTTCTATTCAAGTATTAACATATTTATATATTATTTCCCACATGCCTTTGATCCACAAATAGAGCAGTCCTTTACAAAGCTATTATGCACCAACTAAACTTAATACTCTTGCAGAGAAGCCCAAGGCATCTCACCTAACACTGCTAATTTATTAATTTGTCTTCTTTGCTATAAAGTTTCATGTTTTTCCAACATTAGATTACTGTAAAACCAATTAGAGCTTCAACTGGCAATCCATTTTAATCTAAGTATCCGAAAATAATCTTAAAGGAAATGTACTTTAAAACTTCAAAGATGCGACTTACTAAGCATTAGACTTTTTAGTCTAAACCATTTCCTATAATCCATGATAGAAGAATACAACTGTAAAATATAATCACTAACTTGCTATAATAACATATTTAATTTTCAATTTTGCTAACCAAAGCTGACTAAATCCAGGTAATAAATAAACTCGACTGTGGATATTTGCAGGTTATGAACTGTGAAACATAAAAGGTGCTATAAATACATATACAAAAAAAAAAAGAGTAGAAAGAAATTGGACACAGAGTTAGCTGACTTAGGATTAAGGGTGTTTGGGATGTACAGGGAAGGACCGAATTTAAAATGGGGGAAAAAAAGAAAGAAAGAAGGAAATAAAGATATTAAATGGAGAAATGCGGGTTTGCTAAATTTAAGAAGATTCACTGATGGACACAAACTGAGTCAGAATGTAGATAGATCTGAGTGAGAATACAACATGCCTCCAAAGGATGATTTCAGAAGGGCTCAAGAGCAACCAACGTAATATAGGTGCTCACTGCAGATGCAGAGGAAAAGAAGACAGGTAGAAAAGGGGGCTAGAAAGTAAAGAGTTGTATTTGTTTCAAAATCTGAAACAAACTCATAGACATAAAATACTAACTTGTGGTTGCCAGAGGGGAGAGGGGTGGGAAGGGACAGACTGGCAGTTCAAAATATGTAGATACTGACAGAGACAGAGAGAGACACAGAGAGAGAGAGAGAGAGAGAGAGAGAGAGAGAGAGAGAGAGAGAGAGAGAGAGAGAAAGAAAGAAAGAATAGATAAACAAGTTTATACTGTATAGCACAGGGAAATATATACAAGATCTTGTGGTAGCTCATGGTGAAAAAGAATGTGAAAATGAATATATGTATATTCACATATGACTGAAAAATTGTGCTCTACACTGGAAATTGACACAACATTGTAAACTGACTATAATTCAATAAAAAAAAAACAAAACAAAAATCTGACATATCTCTCGTGCAATTTGAGAAAGTTATTTTGCTCTACTGATTCATGTATAAGAAATTAAGCAGAATTATATAAAGCATTAATTAAATACATTAGCCTAATAAATAGAACACTTCTCCCTTTCCCTTCTTTCTAGCTTCGCTAAAGGTCACCTTTTTTTGCCTCCCCTGATCTAGACCTGATAAAAACTAGGCTCTTAACCTAGTCTCAGTTATCTGATATTTGTTTCAAATCTGATATTTGAAACAAAGCTCTGCTTACTGCAAAAGTTCTCTAGGGCAAGAACCCACAACTTAAACTCAGGTTCTTAAAGATGCCAGTGACAACAGCTTAAAAAATTTTTTTCTTTCAAGACTCCCTATGACCCCTGCACAGAGAAAGTGTACAACAACCCTGTGCCACTTACTCCTTTACCTAATCCTATTCAACTTGGCTTCTTATCCAGTGACCACTTATAAGGAGAAGAGAGAGAGAAGGAATCTCCTGGGCTTAATAATTTAGTCCCCATCCTGTACCTTGCCAATCAGAGACAGTTCTAGAGTCCTCTCTCTGACTTTAGGATTACAGGGCTACCACTATCTTTGAAGATCTTAGAATAATTTTTGAAGTCCTAGATACAAAATTTAGAAGCTAAACTCTCATGTGCAGTTTCATAACTTTCTTCCTACTCTAACGTATCAAACTCAACAGTGCCTCGTTTTTTTTCCCCAATTAAGATGTAAGAAGCAACTTACGTTAATCTACAAACATATCCATCATTAAATGATTAAGACATGCAAACAATTATGTGTGTGAAAAAGGGTGACTCAAGACTAGCATTGAGGTGCTCAGATGGGAGAAGCCTATTACAGCAATAAAACTGGATCCATGGCCCCAGGAACTTCCCTTAGGTCTAGATGATGTTTCCCCCACCGACAAGTAAGGCCCAATACCACAGGTTATCTTCCATTCACAAAGCGGGCTGCTCAATGCTCAACTCAGTTCTTGTTTCGTAAAACTGTTGAATCATTTTTGTTATTTCTATATTAACCACTGATTATTTGCTAACAACTGTTAATGCTGAAATCCAATTTTAGAAAATGTAAGGGCTACTGACAGAAATGACCCATTTGACATCTTAAAAATTGGCTTTCAAATTTTTTACTTCATAGATGAGAGGTAAATTTGATTTTGTTTTACTCCTAGGTGAAAACCTTTAATTAAAATGTTAGAAACATGCATCCATGTCATGTATAGAAACCAGCTTTGTAACATATCAAAAAACACCCACTGATACACTGTATATAGCACAGGGAAATATACACAAAATGTTATGATAAATCACAGAGAAAAAAATGTGACAATGAGTGTGTATATGTCCATGTATGACTGAAAAATTGTACTGAACACTGGAATTTGACACAACACTGTAAAATGATTATGAATCAATAAAAATGTAAAAAATAAAATAAAATAAAAAAAAAAAACAAACAAACAAACAAAAAACACCCACTGAGCACTGACTGCGTACAGAAGCACTGGGAAATTGAGGCATTAGAAAACCTTAACAACAAAACCTATCTTTGTCTCCTGGGCCTTACAATGCATTTTAAAGGGCAGGAGGGACCCATAAAGAGAAAAACCAGGGCAGCAGTTATGGATGATATGAACCGTATGTAACGTTAAGTTCTCTCTGATCTGTGAATTTCTGAAAGAAATTCCTCTGGTTTCTGACAGTGCTCAGAAACAACTTTCTTTAGGAGGGGCACCTTACCTGGCCCTAGAAAGAGGGTGGAACTTAGACAAAAAAAGGACTACGGGGGGGGGGGGTAGGGAGGATCCTATACAATGGAGCATGGTGTATGGTGAGTTCAGTGAATAATCGGTAAAAGCTTGGCTGGAATAATGAAAGGTTCATGCTGGGAAGAGAAAAAGGTAAGACTGGCAAAATGTGAATGAATCTAATCGCCAGGAATTTGGGCTCTGTCTGCAGGATGACAGTAAACAATGGAAGAGTTCAGTTTGGTGTGTGTATGTTAAAAGCTGGAAAGGTGGGTATGAAGATCTGCAAAATAATGTTTTAAAATAATTTGGGAGCAAGGTATACAAAGGCTACACTGCAAGGAAGACATTGAAGGAGAGCTAAAATCAGTCCAAGGGTGAAATAGTGAGCGATTAAGCTGAAGTGCGTATAGGAACAACATGGGAAAGGAAATAACTAATGCATGAATGATTTCATAGTATTTCAGTTCTAAAATTCTTATTTAACATCTCTGAATCAGTACGCATTCAGAGATCAACAGGTACTTACAACACAGTGATGTACGTGTAACTATTATGCTACTTTATAGAAAAAGAACCAGAGGCACAGGCTCAATAAATTGCCTAAAATTAGGTAGCTGGTGAAAGGTAGAAGGTGTGAATCTTTCACAGCCTAACTTAATCTCTTAACCACTGCCCTTTATGTCTGACTCATAACTACTAGTCGATTATTTTTTTCTTATGGGAATGATATCAGTCTTTTGAGTCTAGGAAGACTGAAAATATGATGAAATATATACAGTGGAATACTACTCAAACATACAAAACCGAATTTTTGACATTGGCAACAACATGGATGGACCTGAAGGGTATTATGCTTAGCGAAACAACTCAGAGAAAAACACCATGGAGTCTAAAAAATAAAACAAATCAATGAACATAACAAAAAAAGAAACAGGCTCACAGATACAGAGAACAAACCAGTAGTTAACAGTTGAGAGAGGGAAGGGGGAGGGGCAAGACAGGGCTAGGAAGTTAAAAGGTAAAAACTACTCTGTATAAAATAAATAAGCTACAAGGATATACTGTACAGCACAGGAAATATAGCCAGTACTTTATAATAATCTTAAATGGAGTATAATCTATAAAAATATTGAGTATCCATGATGTACACCTGAAACTAACAACTCTGAAAAACAATTATACCTCAATAAAAATAGTCTTTATTTGAAGTTTTAGGTCTCGAAAGACGCAAAGTGTATAGTAAAACCTGCTGAAGGGCCAACTCCAAAGCCCTCCAGGGACCCAGAGACCTTTTAACACTGTTTACAAAAGCAAGCCATCTAGACAGGCTTCACTGTGAGCTGGCATATAATTTTCTTTTGGTAAAAAGATGAACCTTTTTCAAGTTCAAATATTGCTAAAGTTAATTCTCGTCTCTTTCTCTTTTAATCCTCCACTTCTTTAACCCTACTTGTCATAATCTTTTCATTTTCATTTAGCAACCACAATACCCAAATTCACATCACCTAATATAAAAAGAGAAAAAGAGGAGGTAGGATTTCCAGCTAAAAATAGAGTTCACATCCTTAACTGCCCTCTTCCCCTGCCTAGCCAGAAAAATAAGATTATTATTTAGTATAGTTATGAGGGGAAGGGAGTACAATATTAACAATTCAAAGTTATGAACAAAGTTTTTGAAATGGGAATAAATAGAGGGAGAAAGGAGGCAGATTTCAGGTCTTATTATTTCTACTGTAGGGGGAAGTACTAGAAAACGTTTTGGGGAGAAAATAAAATTTCTTTGAAGTAATACATATCTGTGAAATCTTAAGGAAAATTATCACACCATCTAAACCAATCACCCTTAGCAAGCTCAATAAAGAACAGAACTTACAAAATAAGCATCAGTATCACATTTATTTTTCCTGTGGTTACAGAAAAATTTTATAAGTCTATATAAAAAAGATATGCATTCTGTCTCACATTAGTTTAATGTATCATGCACACAACACAGTTTTCTGTATCAGACATACAATTCGCCTCCTTTGGGATTACAATGTTCTCCAATGACAGACAACATTGACAGTGTATGTGCATAATGAAGGTTTTCCAAAAAGTGATCAGTGAGACACTGCTAATATTTTTGTCCGTGATGAGACATTGACTATGTATTTCAATTTGACAACGGCTATATTTATCAGTTAGCTTCACTCCCTTCCTATAGGGATGAAGATAGTCCAGTCGTTAAGAAAATCAGCTGAAATCAGGCATGGATTTGAATCTGGTTCTCTTATATAGATATGTTATCTTAGGCAAATTTATCTAATCTTCCTGAACCTGTTTCCTCTATTGTAAAATCTTTACCTCTTAGGTTAATATGAAGATTAATATTGGTTAAGTGTAGGGCGGTGGGTATAGCTCAGTGGTAGAGCACATGCTTAGCATGTGTGAGGTCTCAGGTTCAATCCCCAGTACCTTACAATAAAAAAATTTAAGAAGTGTTAACATTTATCAAGTGTCTACTGATAAATGGCACTACTCTAAGTAGTCTACATAAAAACTACTTTTAAATCACTTTATAAGGCAGTAGTAGTATTCTCCTGCCTTTACAGATGAGGAAGCTATAGCACTGAGAGAATTAGGTGAGCCCAAATTCACGAAGCTATTAAGTGGAGGAGCCAGGACTCAAACTCACTTGAACCCTTCCTTCTATACTCCTATCTACATGGTAACTAAGTTAATATATTTAAAGACCTCCCAAGACTGCTTGATCCACAGGAAGCATTTAATAACCGTCAGACATTTATCATTCCAAACTAGAGCCTTGGGTGTAGGGTGTAGCTCAGGGGTAGAGATGTGCTTGGAGCGCACGAGGTCCTGGGTTCAAACCACAATGCCTCTGCTCAGGGGAAATATTTTTTTTAAATAAAATAAAGTAAAAAATCATCTACACACTTAAAAACAAGAAAACTGGACCCTCACATAAGTCTCTACATATCAGTGACTACAGTTATGACCCCATTAGGGTCAATAAATAGTACAGAAACTCACCTAGATAGGAAGGTGAAGGGGAAGAAAGGCTTTCAGAAAGAATTTTAGCAATTAAATAGTGGTTTTGTAAGTGTAACTTCAGCAAGTTATCAAAAACTGAGAGGGAAGCAGTTTGAACAATAAAGTCCATAGAGAAAAGGCATACACACAAAAACCCTCAAGTACAGGTAATGAACAAAGTGATAACCAGTAAATACCAAAAAAACAAACAAAAAAAAACAGGCAGAAATGCTACTCCTGCCTGCTTCAATGCCCTCATGTACTCATAAATGAATTAGAGCTTTTTCAAAGCATAAATAAAACTCTAGCAACATTAGAAGTGCTATGTCTAGAACAGTCACCTTACTTCAGAGAGACCCAAACCTGGATACAAGCACATAAAACGAGTGGCTCAGGTCCCAACCATTGCTACCTTGTGCCTGTGAGCTACTGTGAATCCTTATGGAAAGAACATTATAATCTCATTTTACAAACATGAAATTAAGGCACCAAAAGGGTAAGTAACAATTAAGGTCAAGCAACTAGTATCAGAATTAGGACAAAAACACACATTATCCTGAGCCATGTCCAGTAAATTTTCTTTCCACTAAGCACTAATTAAGATAGTGTAGTGAGACATTTCTTAAAAAGTACCCTGCCTCAACTAATTCTAATCAGCAGGATGACTTGGTAACCAATTTTAATTAAATTTTTTTCCTGAAGAAAATGACCATTCTTATTTATTACTGTATTCCCCCTGTGCCTGTATTACTAGAACTAGTATTTGTTGAATAAACAAACTTGTTGAATAAATAAAGCTCCAAACCATCACCCTCAAACCTTAAAAGTTAGTTACAATCAAACCCTAAATCATTAAAGAAATTTCATTTATCCTTAGTATCATTCTCTACAAAATGTCTAGCCTATAAGGCCTATTTTTATTTGAGCCTATTATACAAAACCTTCACTACAGTCTGAAAAATCTATCATATGCAATTATAACTATATAAAATTTAAAATGCAAGGACAAGCATAAAGGCAATTCCCCACACTTAAGAAAACAACTCACAAAAATTTCCAGTTTTTTAAAATGAGTCCTTCTCTGCCCTATGCAGTTTTAATGACTTAGATACTGTGTTAAGGCTCCTTGGTATGCATTAACAGTCCCCCCTACAACTCGAAAAGCCAAATGAACTTCACCACTTTTACCAAAAAACAAATAGCACCAAGAACTATTGTTTAGACTTCACTGCCTATGTCTCTTACCACTTAATTTTTCTCCTGTAACAACTAAAGAAACCAGGTAGATTTAGAGGGAGCAGATCATGGCCTATTAATGGGTAAAAAGAGCCATGGGAAACTTTCCATTACAAGAAAAGAAGCACACGTACATCTAACCATCAAAGGAAGGCCACCTCGTGCTTTCCAGTCTCACTTCCAACAATATTCTACAGTCAATGAAAGGCCAAATAAAGCAGCAATGGAGAACAGTGAAACTAAAGTTACATGTGAAGATGCTGGGAGTAAAGATTGCTAATTCAACCATAACTGTTATTGACAAACCAAACCTCCCACTTGCCTTCTTCCTTCAACACGTACACACACACCCCCACACCCCCACACCCCCACACCCACACCCTTGTACTCACATTACTGAAGTATTTGTTCAAGTTTTGGCCTTCTTTTAGCAAGGAGTTAACATGTCTGTGAAATATCTGGTGGGCCTGGCATCATGTGATATTTAAACAGCAAGCAGAGAAACTACCATATAAATTATTTATCAGAAAGGCTGCCATCCTGCCACCAGCTTCCATGTTTTTGTCATACAGACACACTAACCCAGAAGCATGTATTTCAACTCTTTTCCAACACCTATCTTTTTCTTCAGTGATATGAAAAATGACCAAAAGTTTACTGGGGCACAGGACTGAAGAAAATGATTGATTTCTAAGTCATTATTTTAACAGCCTCTAGCTTTCAAGTCTTTCATCATAACTTTCAATAATTTCACAAAATTCACTCAGCTTCATTATTCCTTAACTGTGTTTTACAGTAAAAGAGCAGTTTGCACTATGTTTATGGAAATATTCAGACAGAAAGCTCTCTCCATGACAATTCAGTACATTATGTCCCTTTCAAGCCTGCTTCTACTATTCATACCTAACCATGGGCTGTGGCTGACCGGTGCAAAGGTCAGCATCCTAGAGCTCATAAAAGACTGTCATTTTGATGGGAGGGTAACTGCTCAGTGGTAGAGCATGTGCTTAACATGCACAACATCCTGGGTTCAATCTCCAGTACCTCCACTGAAAAAAAAAAAGACTGTCATTTCTCTAATGCATATAGAGATCTTCCTTGACTTACACTGGGGTTATTGCCCAAGATAAACTCATAGTAAGTTGAAAATATTCTAAGTCAGAACTGCATTTAATACATCTAACCACTGAACATTATAGCTTAGCCTAGCCTACCTTAAATGTGCTCAAAACACTCACATTAGCCTACAGTTGGGCAAAAATCATCTAACACAAAGTCTGTTTTATAATAAAGTGTGATGAGTATCTCATGTAATTGAATACTGTACTGAAAATGAAAATGGAAGGGTTGTATGGGCACAGAATCATGATCGCGTGGCTGACTGGGAGCTGTGGCTTGCTGCCCAGCATCACAAGAGAGTATGGTACCCTGGAAAAGATCAAAAGTTCAAGTATGGCTCCTGCTGAAGGCGGATCACTTTCACATCATCAAAAAGCTCAATCACCTTAAGTTGGGACTGTAGTTGGTGTTTCAGCAGTGCTCCAGAGCTTTATACCTAAATTTAATTTTCCAGGAAAATTAGTAAAGTCATAATTGGGAGGGGTGATAAGTAAACAAACTTCATAGAACTCCTTGCCCCTTCTGTAAAAAACAACTCAAGTCAGGAGTTGTTTACAGCCAAGTCATTTTAAACTACAAAGGAAAACAGTGATTAGGCACTCCTGTCTAACATAAACCCATCCTTGCACCTAAGCAACCTATTTCTTCTAAAACACAAGTTGTGGACTCTGCCCTGCACTATGCCTATCTTTATTAATTTGATATAAAACAAACGAGTTACCTTAAATTTAAAAGTTCATTACGGAACTGACTAGATTTTTAAATACTGATGCCACCCTCCCAATCTCAGGAGTGGAGAATGACATCCTTTCTAATGTTATCAGGGAAACAAGGCATGGCAGAAAAAAACACATGCCTGGATTAGGACAAATTAAGTTTGACTCTGAGTTCAGTTACTCCTTAGCTGTTTAATGTTGGCCAAATTCACATAACATCTTTTTCTAGGGAGGAGGTAACTAGATTTATTTATTTTTAATTGGAGGTACTGTGAATTGAACCCAGGACCTCCTGCATGTTAGGCATGCACTCTATCACTGAGCTATACCCTCCCCCCTCACATAACATCTTTAAGTCTCAAATTCTGCTTCAGTAAAATATGTATAAAACACTACTTGTCTCAAAAGATAGTGTGGAGGATGAAAGGATAGAGGTACTGTGAAGCGCACAATACCTAAGTAGTGCCAATGTTTACATTCCCTTGAAACAACACTGCCTGAAAGCCTCCCTTTTAAATGCCAAACACTTGTTAGGTATTTTCATAATGTCTTACTTAACCCTTCAGACATCCTTTAAGTATTTTCCCCATTTCTCTACTTTAAAGAGGTTAAATAACTAAACAAGTCACAGAAGTGGTGAGTGCTAATTCAAACCCCGGTCTTTCCGACTCCAAATACAAGGTAAGCTCTGTCTACTGTGTGCCTTACAAGGTTACTTTTGAAAACACATACTTCTGAGTGGTTTCAACTGGAAAGCAGTTAGAATTGGGCAGTTTTATAAACATAATAAATTTCAAAGTGAACACTGATTTTTAGATTTTAATCAAGCTTATCATCACAGTTAAGGTTTACCATCGAAAGGCCCACAACCATTTCAATAGCTGTCCATATACTGAAACCATTATTTACAAAATCCAGGTCATCAAAGGTAAGCCACAGTATGGGCCACCCATACACACACACTGTAATACAATCCTCAGTTCTGACCAACAACCAAGGCTACTGCTGAAACCATTCCAAGAGGCCTTGGTGGCACTTGATTCATTCAGGCATTGAGCGCTTGCTATATAAATAGCACTACTTACAGTAAACCCTTGTAAAAGTCCAAGACAAGCCTACCATGTAATAAATTTTACATTTCCTTTGTACTCAGATTGAGACCCTAAGTAGTATACGATCTACAATTCTTATGTCACCTAAAAATAATTCCTCATTAGTATTGTATAAATTGTAGTTCCTCACAAACTAATCAATTGACCAAATTTGTGAACCATTAACAACAACTTTTAGCAGAAAACTTAAGGTTTAATTCTTCAATACTCCACAAGACAGATATAGGAGTACTTTTTATAGCCCTCTATTAAATCATAAAGGTATCCCAAAAATCAAACTCCAATAGAGGTTACATGCTAAACTTACAAAGCAGGTCATTTATAATTGTGGTTTTAGGGCTCTTTTTGAAGAACATCTTTAAGTCTTTCTTTCCAAAACTGCAAATATGCCTATGCTATAAAACTATGCATGCTACTTAAGGTACTCTGTTAAACGCCATCTATAGCTCCCCTCAATTTACAGGAAATTCACCCAAAACCCCAGATAACAACTCCTTATTATGAAGTTAAGTATTTTAAACAGCACAGTCCCTTGAGGAATTTACATTTAGCAACTTACAAATTTTTATTTACTCACAATTTTACATTAAAATGGCACTTTCCCCATATTTTTAAATTCCTGCAATACTAAACAAACAAACAAACACACCAGTGTTCTTTGTCCACTATTACTAAGAGTGCTCACATGATGTGTGGCCCTGAACTAGGGTAGCAAAGAAGAAAACTCCAAGATACTGTCAAGGCCAGGGACCTTGAGAAGTTTACAATCTAGCTGTACAGTTTGTTCTATTAAAAAAAAAATCCTTCAACAATTTAGTGACCATTCTGAATACCAATTAGGTGTGGTGTTTAAATTGAAAACTTTACATTAATAGGAAAAGGAATACTGTAGGAAAAAGAACCAGAAAAAAGATTCAGAGAAATTAAAAGGAAAAATATGACCAAAGGATTAGATTTTCTGCATTTACCAGACATACCTAGCTTTAAAACCTATAGCCAATTCCACAAGTCAAGTTGAGAACTAGGAATTGAAAGAAAAAAAAACTGAATTAGACAATTACTAACAATAGAATCAATTATGCAAAAATTCTTCTACAAAGACTACGTAAAAAAAAGTTACTGTAAACTATTAAGGTAGCAAAAAATTAAGCAGAGGAGGAAGGAAAACAAATAGACTGGTGTGCTATACACTCTCATTGTCACGCCCATGGCAGACATCACTAATTAATCATGCAATCCTTCCCCCCTGAGCCTCGTAATTTCTTTCAAAATAACCTTCCAGTAGTAGGGTGGGCATTATAACTAAACCTATTTGTTGTCCTTGATAGCTTTTTCAAATACTGCTCAAGTCAACTAAGTGAAGCACCAAAAAGTTACGTATTTAATGTTCAATGAATTTATAATACACTTCATTTATTGAGCTGTTTCCCAAACAAAGTACACTTTGAAAGTTCAAATTTTTCTCTGTTAAAGAGAATAAAACATTATGGTCACTATTACCTTAATTAGGAAAAAAATATATATATTTTAAATGTACATGAGTTCAAGAAAACTATAATTCTACGTTTCAGCAGCCCTTTGACCCAATTTGAATTTTAAAAAATCAGATAAAATTATTTTTTCTGAGTATCAGTAAAATCAAAACAAGACATGCCTATATCATTTAGGGACTAAAAAACATAACGTGAATAAAAGAAAAAGAAAGGGGATAATACATATCTGTAAAATGAAGAGAAAGAAGTACAAACTTTGTCTTTTCAGTTTAAAAAACATGCAGGTCGCTATTAACAAAACTCTAAAGAGAATGTGACCATTTAAGATTTGTCACTTCCTTCCCAAAAGGATTTAAGGTAGAACACAGACTCCAGAAGTGAAATGATGAAAAGGGAAATAAAAACAGACCCCAGGAACTCTAGGATCACATTATGATGGATGATGTTTAGTTAGCATAAAGTAAACTAATAGGAAGGAGTGAAAACCTGGAATCAGTTAAGTTGTAAGAGAGCACAGTGGGATAAGTGAACAAGAATTATTTCCTAAATCCTGACGTCTCACAAAGAAAAATATGTAATATTCCAAGAAGCAACCAGGAGGTTCCAGCTTCTTAGCATTAATAGTAGGATTCAAGTATTACATAAACATAGGCAAGGTTGACAGATCATAACACAATGTCAGGAATACAAACACCATAAAAAGGGGCATTTCCCACCAACTCCAACCTCAGTACTAATACTAAAGATTATAAATTGCTTTGAGAAAGTTATCTGTTAGTGTCCCATTAGGGGAAACTAAGTATATTTTAAAATGCTTTTTAGTAGTTCTTTCCGCAGAAGCTGTTCAATAGGCATGGACCTCAAATTATACACACGTAGGGCTCCCTATGTATAATCATTCAGACCTTTTCCCGATGTTTCCTGTAATTTTAAGGATTCCTTTGAAAAAGCTTTTGCACTGCTTTTACCTCTAAAGTACAAAGTATAATGAACATTCCTAACCAGGGCCTTTTTTCTCCCTAAAACAGGAGTTGAACATGAGCCCTCCTTAAAGACTTAAGGTATTCCTAAACTGTGTATAAAACCTTTCAGTCTATTTGCATCCAATTGCCAGGAGGGACTTTTTTCTTTGGACAGGTCACTAATCTGCAGAAAAATGATTTTAAAATTTGCCTAAGTTGCCAAATTACATAAGGAGTTAAAAAACTGACCAACTTTCCTCCCTAAGACAAACCATTCTGAATAAATGAACATGACATCAAGAAAGTACGGTTAATAATCTGGGCAATTATCGCTAGAAAGAGCTTTAGGAGGGGTAACGAGAAAGCTCACTCAGTTTTTATTTATTTACAGGATATCTTTCTGCTAAGTGGCTTTAATCTTATCAGTACTTAGTAGTAAACAAAGCACTACACTGTATAGAATCTATGTGATAAGTGGGGTGCCGAAATCTAAAGACTTATCAAAGTTCCTTCAGAGGGCAGATTAAGGAAAGCCACGGTTTTCCTACCAAAGAGGAATGAAAGGGGAGACAGGTCAGGAACCCATCGTCTTACTTTTCTCTTGTCTAGAAAAACAAGTGCCCCAAAAGCGCGCAGCCTAGACCGAGGCTCCAGCCTTTGGCAGTTGAGTAACCTAAAGCGATGACTGGAGCCCAGACTAGGTCCTTACCTCCTGGATGCGCTTCCTGGCCCGCTGAAGCACTTCTTCATAGCCCTTCTGCCGCAGCTCGCTAAGGCTTTCGTAGTACTCCTCCGGGTCGTCGGTCTCGGTGAAGAGTACCTGGGAGAGGATCTTCCAGCCGCAGGTGTCCAGGCCGTGGCCCAGGTAGACCTGGAGCTGATAACACAGAGTGTCGATCTCCTGCTCGGTCATCTCTGGTGCGCCCCCGAACAACACTGTCCACATGCCCGAGGGCTCCTCTGGGAATACCGGCAGGCATGGCTCCAGCTGCGAGTTCACCGAGCACAGCTGCTGGTGCACCGCGCGCAGATCCTGGAAGGAAAAGAGCCCGGCCCAGCTGCACTCCTCGGCCGGGGACTCCAGCTCAGCGGCGGGCGGCGGTTGCTCCGCGTCCGAGAGCCCCAGCGACGCCGGGTCCGCCTCGTCCTCCCTCACCATTTCCAGCACCTCGATCTCCTCGGCGACCGTCCCGCAGGCGCTGATCACCCTTACCGACGACACCTGGGCCTCCTTGGGCGCTGTTGGGGCTGCCGCAGCGGCGGCACCCGTCACATCTCTGCCTCCAGATGCACTCCGGACCGGGCTGGACTTGGCCCGCACTGGGCTCCGGAGAGGGCTCTCCGCCTCTTTTCCGGCCAAACTCCGCGGCAGGGGGTCCCCTCGAAGGCTGCACGAGGTCCGAGGAGAGCCGCCCTCCGCCCAGGCCGGGCGCCTCCGGGGCCCAGGGCTCCTGCTCGGAGTAGCCGAGGCAGTGGCCTCGGGCCGACCCCTGCCCGCCGGGCTGCCCGGCCTGCGGGTCCCGTCGGACGTGGGTGCGCCAGCCTCGGCGCCCCCTCGCGCCCCCGCCTGCTCCCGGGTGCCGCTCCTCTGCCTCTGGGCCGTCCGGTTGTGGCAGGTTATGGCAAACTTGCCCTCAATCTCGTTCCAGGCGACGATAAAGACAAACTTGTGCTTCTCGCGCTCGTCGAATACATGCGGCCGCACGGCCACCCAGTCCGACTCGAGCGTCTCCTCGAGCGCGAACGACATGGTGGCTCCGGCGCCAGGCCGCGCGGAAGGCGCCGCCGGCCCTGCCCGCCAGAAAACTCACCGGCTGGCTGCGCCGCGCCCCCCGCTCACCGTCGCCAGACGCCTTCAGCCATCTTTGCACGCCAGCTGGCTCTCCCCGCTCGCTCGCCCGCCTCTCCGCGCTCGGACCCGCTGCGCTCCTTTGTGGCGCGGCTCGCGGAAAGACAATACGCGTCCCAGGAGCAGGTAGTTCACATGGTCACGTGTGGCGGGATCTGTTTACAAGCCCCGCGCTGCGGCAGCGCCTGGTGCCCGCCCCGGCCGCCCCCTGAGCGAGGCCGCGGTGCTGCGTCTGCGGCGCTCCGGAGATGAGGTGCGGGTTCCGTGAGGTCGGGTAGGTGGTCGGGGCGGGCGTGTGCTTCTCCGCGGCTCGCCCGGGCTGATTTCCCCGCCCCTCCTCCTCCTCCTCCTCTTCCCGACCGCCTGGAGCCGGCCTGACGGAGGGATGCGACTCCTAAACTCTGCGCCTCAGTATCGCCACAATGTTGCCATTCGGCTGCTGACGTCGGCGGCTCCACGAGGGACGTAAACACGGGCACGTGCCGCACGCTGGTGACGCGACGGCGGCGGCGCGCACACCCCGCCCGCGCGCGTCGGCCCCGCCCCTCAGCGTCCCCCGCTCCCGCCCGCTGGTTGCTGCGAGCCCGACTCTTCTTCCTTCCGCGAAGCCTCCTCCTCCTGCGAGCTGCAGCAGGCGATTCGCCGGCGGTAAAAGTGGCAGGTGTTCCCTGCGGCACAGGTGGCTTCCGAACCCAGGAGAGGAGGCATAGAAACGGAGGAACTGAGAAGTTTTCAAGTCCATTTATTCAAAGGGACCCTCAAGCGTAAATTTTCCTCCATTCACCCGATGGGATAACGTTATGCGATCTATGTGCTGTATTTTATTGAGACCCCCCCCCAAGGCTGTTGAATTCTCTCCTAACACCCTTGTGATACAATTTTAAGATATGAAATGAAGTGTCTGTTTTGGAGTATAACTCCAAAACAAAATAAAATTAAGTGAAAATTCAGTCACGTCCTAATAATATGAATGCTTACATTTCTGTTCATCAGCGTTCTTTTGCATTATTGTGTACTGTGCTGTGAATCTAGTTTTGAGGTCACTGGCTTGAGCACTATTTTTTTTTCTTAGAGCCCTTTGAAATTGTATTCAATTATCAGAGTTCCCAGAACGCACATACAAAAAAAAAAACCATGTAAATCTGAAGAATTCTGCTATTCATACTGAGCTATGATGAAACACATTCTTAAAATTGCCTAGTGGATCTTATAATCCAATTTATATTATTGCATTCTCTTTCCTGCTAGTGTTCAATTCATATTGCAGGTATTCTGCATTCTCAATAAAGTAACATGGGAATTGTTACTTTCATCCATGTTTCTGAAATATATGCGAAGCCGTTTGGCTTAACCTTGCGTTGTTACCACACTTAGTTCAGTACTGTTTCGACATCTAAATAAACAGCCTAAAGTTTTAACCCTGTAGCTCAGCCGACGTTTTAGACCTTATAGATCTGCTTTGACCACCCCCACCCCAAAAAAAAGGCGAGGAGGGAAGGGGGCACTTTCGACTTTCAGCAGGGCAGAATGAGCAAAAAGGGAAACGGTTTTTAAACCTTCTTACAGTTCTTTATGTGAACTACAAATTTTCAAAGCTAGTAACTGAACTTGTGGAAATTCTCAAATGCAAATCAGAGATATACCTCGTGAAAGACAGGAAGAAAGAAAACCTATTACAAACCTGTATCACTAGTTAAGCAAACAATAGCACACTATAGAAAAATTTCCTCTCTTTTCTGCTGAAAAGTTACTGCTAAAAATTTTCCTGATAAAAAAGTGATGAGGTAATTACCAGCTCTATTCTTCTAATATGTTATAGATAAGTATAAATACTAGGAATGAATGTAAAAACAAAAACAAAAACAAGAAAAGAAGAAAAAGAATGAATGCAAAAAGAATATGTTAATGGGATATATTTTAATTTACATGTATATTAAAATTGCAGTATTTATCCACATATATAAAAGTATGTCTTATCACGAGAGTGCTAGAGAAAATTGGTTTGTGGCCACATAGGTGTTAAGTATGTTCCCCCAATACCCTGGCAATGGTGTTTTGTCAAAAGGATTGTTTCAATGTTTCTCATTTCCTCTTAGTAATTGTTATCCTAGATACGTAAAGAAACAAACCAAAATTCCCATGGTAGGTTACTGTAGTACTTTACAATTCTTTCTTTAGGTCTATATCTGATTGTCAAGTGAAATCTCTGACTGTATAAATTATTCCCTGGGAATAAGTAAAGCTACAGAAAGCGACATTGTGACCTTGTTCCATAACCCCAGGAGCGTGGGTTGTGATTCTTCCACTGGGACTTGCGGTGAACACCACACCTTATCTTTTACTACTAACATCTCAAATACCACAGGGTGTGCCGGGATTTCTGTTCTAAGCAGCAGGGCTGCTTGCTCTGCAGTGAGGACCTTCTGCAGCAGAGACAGTCTCTATTCTGAGCCCTACTTAAAGCTGGAACCTTCCATATCCCCTGATATATGAGCTGCAGCAGTTTTCCTAGGTGTTGAATGTGTTGCCTCCAAAGCCCAAGGAGGCTTAACAGTCACTGTATTTCCTCATTGTAGTGGTGGCTGCATGGGCAGCAATCTGTCCTTCACTTTGAAGGGAATGTCCTGGCTTGCACCTGACCATGGGATGTGCAGAAACTTTACTAAGTTGGCAAGTACCTGAAATTTTGTAGTTTGTCTCCCCTCCTCTGGAGTGCATGTGTCTTCCCAAGGTCTCCAGCAGGCCAATACCCTCTTACTCCTCCTGCCAGATCATCAATGTAACAAATCAATATGATATTCTGCAATATGTCTAGGCAGTCCAGATGTCTTCAGGCTAAATTATGACAAAGAGAGGGAGAGCTAACATAGCGCTGGAGCAAAGTGTTTCTGATCTTCTTTCCTGACTGGGATAGTTTTCACATTCGCCAAATCAATGGCTGCATATTGCGAATCAGAGACCATGTTATCTGCTCTAGCAAAGAAACTAAATCTGGCTGGGCAGCTGTGATCAGGGCTATTTCTTGGTTGACCTAGCAAGAGGCTTTAGAATCCATCTGGTTTCTGCAAGGACTAGACCATCAAATAAACAGAGATATTCTAGGGACCACCATGCCTACAATTTTAAGAGTAGCTCTCATCTCTGCTATCCCTCTCCAGGGTTATACTGTTTTTGTTTCACTATCTTGGTGCAAGATGGGAAGTTTCAGAGACTTCCATTTGACTTTCTACTATCATAGCTCTCATCAACAGGACAAACATGTGGCTTACTCCAACTGCCACATGTCAATCCCAATTACATATTTGGGGATGAGAGAAATAAGTACTAGGTGAGTTCACAGACCTGATGGACCCAGATGTTGGTCCAGATTCCATTTATTACCTGGCCCCAGTATTCCTTTGCTGTACCACAGAGCTCATGATAAAGCTTCTGGTTGTTGGGTATAGGAATCAACTTAGACTCTGTCTCCAACAGTCCTTGAAAACATCTGGGAATTTCCCTTTCCCCAGGTAACAGTCACTCAAGTACATGGCCTAGATCCCTTTGGGGAAGCACTGGGGAAAGAATTATATATTGCAGAGTTCTTTGCACTGGGACTCAGTCATCTCGTTAGTCAGTGGGTACCAGGTCCGAAAACTGAAAACTGGGCAAGAGTACTACTTTGAGTACTTCCCTCAACCTCTGCTCATCCACTCCTGCTCTATTTTGACTGTGTATATTAAGCAGTGTCTTTGGGCTGCTCAGCTTTTTGGCTCCTAGGGATGCTGTGTTCTATTAATGATCCCATACTGTGGACACTGTGACCCTCTGACTTCTGGTGGTGAAATGCCAGAAATGGCCTCTATTACTCCAGTTCCTTCTCATCCCTGTTGCTATCACCGAGCCAAATTCTGTGACCACTTCTCCTGCCTTTAACCCTGGTCTTCAGAGGAGAGCCACAGTGATCTCCATGGGGGTGCTGGGACCCCTCTCACCAGCACATTTCTATGAACGTCCTTGATGAATGGCATATCCTTTGGACCTTCCTGGGAAACATACTTTGTTCTGACTTCACATAGCATATCCATCCCAGCATTCCTACTTCCCTGAGTCTTTTATTTGTTTCTCCTTTTGTATACCGTGGCAATTCAGACATTTCAGTTCAGGCTCTGTGAGGCTCATTGCTTTTTCCAGGTTTCCAGGAGTCACCCTCATAGCATATTTTCAACATCCCCTAAGGGCCTAGCTTGGATGTTAAATTCTCTTGTCCTGAGAGAGTGACCTTCAGGTCTGTAAGCAATGTTAGTTACCCACAGCTTTTTCATTATCAGTCTGTAGGATGACAACACAATCAGATAACAACCCTCCAATTTCATTATCCTTGTATTTATCATTCCCCTTACATTTCAAATGCCTAAATCACTGCACCAACCATGGCAGTCGTCTCCACTGGTACTTATTCCCAACTCACCACCAGTGGAAATTTTAGAAACAGGACTCTCACCTTTTTCCAGGGGCTCTCTGTGCCCATCACTCAGAATGTAGTGCTTGTGACTAGCCAGGTTGTGAATGATTCAGCCCCCAAACTCCATCTTACTACTGCTTACTGCTTCTAACTTACTGCTTCTCAGACTAATTCTGGTACCAACCATGCCAGCTGGGCTCTCTGGGAAGCAGACAGTGAAAGGGAGTGAGGAGTGTACAAGGTTCATGGAGAGGGACATCTGTGAAGGAGGCAGGATAAGTGGGGATGGGGATGGGATCATCGTCAGCCTGTGATGCCAACCTGACAATCTCTGCCAGCCCAGTGAGGAACTGGAGAAATGATTATTAGAGTTGGGTGGAAATGGCTATGCCCTGCTACCACTGCTTGCTCTGTCACTGGGTGGGGGCCAGCAATGAGAATGTGATCTTGGCTACCGTCATCACAATCAATCACAGGCCAGGAGCCACCTGGAGAAGTATGTGACCTTAGCTCAAAAGCTGAGGTGAATCCTGTAGGTGCTGTCAGCCAGAGGGCTGTCAGCTAAGCCCAGTCCTTGCAGCTGGATAACACGTACTTTCTTGAAGGGCGAATCTGAGTGGTGCACATCTATGTCTGCCATGACTACTTTGTTTAGTATTTTATTGTGGCCAAGTATCCTTACTTTACAGCTTTAAAGTGGTGAGAGTGAGGGCAAAAAGGAAGAAATGAGATAAGGAAAGTTGTGTAGCTTTGCAAAGTGATGGTGACCATACTGGCCCTGCTTCCTACGACCCAGTAAGTAGGTCACACAGAGCATGTTCTTCATCAGCAGGAGGGTCTTCTCCAGAAGGGATGGGAGAGAAAACTGCTCTCCCATCATAGGAAGTCATAGGAACAGGGAGACAAGGAGGATTGTGTCTTCTTGGCTCCTTCCCATCTCTCATTTCCCAAAGTCAAGTCTCCCACTATGGGAGGCTCACACTTCCAGGTTGCATCATCCAGCCCTTCAGGAAGCCAGGGTCTCTGCCCTGCAATGTTTCAACCAAGCTTGGTAGGCAACTCAGCACCAAAAAGATCAACACCCACCAACAGAAGCCTTGCAGGTCTGCAAAGGCAGCAGCAGTGGATGGTGTGGGATACAGGAAGTGCCTGCAGAAAAGTGGTTGAGGGGAACTGAGAAGGTGAACAAAGTTTACATCTAACAAACCTGCTTTTAATGTTTGATAGTACCTAAGAATAGCATGCTTCAATAAGGATTTCAACATTTCTTTAAAGCTTTAAAGATTAAGAAAAACTTTCTTAAGTATTATTACAAAAGCAATGCTTGTTCATTGAAGACAAATTTAAAATTACAGATATATTGAAACAGGACACTTTAAATGCTACCTAGAGATACCACTGTTAAAACCTTCCTGTGTATCTGTATATACTTTCTTTCTGTACTTATTTATAAAACAAGATACCACTATCAATACTATTTTGTAAACTATCTTTTTCACTTAATATTGTGTCTTCAAGATGTTAATAAATATACAGCTTTACTATCTTTTTTTTTTAAAGAATTCCATTGTGCAAGGACCTGTCAGCTCAGTTCTCAACAGATTTTTTTCTCCAGTTGTAACCTGAAGTCTTATATTTGTCTTCCTGTCCCTGTGGAATTATACCACTAAATGTATCAGAGTATACAGATACCCATATTCTTCAATTGTTTAGTATTTTCTACAATATCTAATATATCATATCCTTTATGACATCTATCCATTTATCTGTAATTTCAAAAATTTGGACATAAAGTGAGCGGACACTTATGTTTAGTACTTAATGGTCCATGTACCCACCTAGTCCACACACTAGTCAGTGTTCCATACTTTTCCATCTTGATAATGCCCTACAGTTTTACTTAGCTTTACCACTATTGTTGAACTTTTGAGATTTTTCCAACTTTCCAGGATTATAAATAGCATTTCTATAACCATCTTTGTGCAAACTACTTCTTTTCATTCTAGTCATTTCCTTGAGGTATAATCCTAAAGTGGAATTTGGCCAAAAGGTAGGAATAGTTTTATGACTCTACGTTCATAATCCAATATTATATAAATTTACATTAGAGCCAACAATGTTGGGTTTATACATTTAATATATTTTTAAATTTTAATAGGTATATAATGATTGTTAAAAGTTACTTAATTAAAAATTCTCTCAGCTGCTTTTTAAATTTTTCTGTGTGTGTGTGTGAAAGTAATAGTCTCACCATGGAAAAAAAAATCAAGTAAGTGAAAATACCGTCTAAACCTCCACTCTTAAAAGATTCCATGTTCCAATTTGACTTTACACTCTTTCACATTATGGTATATGCATGCAATGGTTTTATTCTTGAGACTCTAAAGGCCCAGGCCTGTGACCAGCAGGGTGCCATTTTTGCCACATTCTATTGGTCAGCGTATGTCACAGGCCAGCCTGATTCAAGGGGAGAGGAAATAAGACTCTCCTCTGAATGGAGAGGAATGGCATATGTGAACAGGGAGGGAGGTTTCAAGCTTGGGAAATATGCAGGGCATGTGGTAAACAAATCATATCAGTTGGAATCATTGAGTGACTGAACAAACAAATGAATAAATTGAATAATAAGAAACATAGGGCAGAAGATATTTAAAAATATACAGACAGAGAGGGGAGGGGAAAGGTCAGGGGAAGGGGATAGCTCAGTGGTAGAGTGCGTGCTTAGCATGCATGAAGTCCTGGGTTCAATCCCTAGTACCTCCACTTAAAATATAAATAAATAAATAAATCTAGTTACCTCCCCACCTCTGGAAAAAAATTTAAAAAAAATATACAGACACTACATAGACAACAACAAAATATTTAACCCTTTTATATAAATGGAATGGATTTAATGATAGAGACTGACTGCTTTCAATTTCACACCAGCAGGGAGGCTGGGAAAAGCAATAGATGTTTTACATCAAGACAGATGGTGTCAGGCCAGGCCAGAGTGCATGCAGTGAGGGAGGCTTCAGCTAGACCTGGAGGAAGTCTACACAGCCAGTGCCTTAGGCAGGCAGGACAGAGGCCAGGTCCAGAGAAGTCTGTTCTGGGTGTGGAGTGAGAGCAGGAGTGAGAAGTTACAGAGGTTCTGCAGGTCAAGGCAGCAAGTCCATATCAGTAAAGTCAGACCTCCATCGCGTAGACTCAGGACGGGAAAATGAGAGACAAGATGGGCCCGGCCGACAGGAGCTCAGACACCAGGCGTCAGCATCAAGCCTGGCCCTTGACCCTGGGCTCACTGCTCAGCCCGCCTGATCTGTAGCGACTGGAGTCTAGGTCCACAGGGGCTGGCCTGGTGCTGGGTTGCTTTCCTTTCTCCTTACTGGATCAGCTGTTCTATCTGAATGCGCAGAAAGAAGCAGCTCTTAATATGAGCTGATATTGATCGTTTTTGCCAGAATTACCCCAAATGTAGTGTGGTGGGCAGCTTTCAAGACGGTCAACCCCACTTCTGGAATTCACAACCATGTCTATTTTCTTCTGACATGAGGATTGGTCTGTGTGACCCATAGAACAAGCAAAAATAATGGTATGCCACCTCCAAGATTAGGTTATTGAAGACTGAGGGTCCATCTTGGGCTATCTCTCTTTCTCTGGTCCCTCACTCTGCCAGAAGGATGTTGTCAGGGTGTGAGCAGCCCTGTGGAGAGGCCCACAAGGTGGGGAACTGAAGTCTCTGGCTGACAACCATATGAGTGAACCTGGAAGTCAGATTCTTCCACCTAGTTGAAACTTGAAATGACTGGAGTCCCTGAGGCAGTAGCATCCAGCTAGGTCACTCCAGAGTTCCTGATCCTCAGACACTGTGTCAGACAATAAACTTGTGTAGTTTTGAGTTGCTAAATTTGGGCAATCTGTTACGCAGTAATACATACCATAAAATAGCAACCTAATACATTCAGTTTGTGTTAAATTTCTCTGGAAAGCTTATTGGACATGCAATTTCTAGGTTATGTCTGAAAGAAAAATGCCCTCTTTGGAGTAGGGGGCAACCATCTATTTTTTTAACAAGCTTCTGAGGTGATTCTTAGGTACTCTTAAATTTGAGAACAATTGCCTTATGCCTTTAATCCATCAGTGTTTCTTCTTCCAAATGAATTTGCATTTTAATCCTAATTTCTAAGACCTTATTAAGCAGTAAGCATTATCCAAGGCTTAAACACTAAACCCAGAGATTCTTGATGTTTTTGAGTTCCAGGCACTATTTCAAATATTATAACTTTTTGAGATATGTTTGAAACAATTAGAAGACGAAATGAATGCTAAGCAAGCTAACAATGGTCATAACCAATCACCTGGACAGTACAGCCTTGTCCATAAAAGTGTTCATACTAAATATGCTCTCCTCTGGTTACCCTACAGCCTTGAGCAGCACAACTTATTACTCTCTGTGTTCTCACTCATACACTCAAGTGGCCAAGTTTTTCCACATTCCAGCAAGAGTATGTCAAGCTTTGTGATAGACATGTATTAGGTCTCACCCTTATTTTTGTACTCTCTTCTATGCCCTATCATACGTCCAGCTCAATGCCTACTGGTAAAAGATTCAAGCAATTGAGAACCATAGCCTAAACTCTAGATGATGCTCAGCAATGGAGATGGGTATTATTAATTAGGTTCTGACATGAAAAAGACTGCATATTTTGGGTTGAGGGTATAGCTCAAGTGATACAGCTTAGCATGCACGAGGTCCTGGGTTCAATTCCCAGTACCTCCTCTGAAAATAAATAAACCTAATTACCTCTCCCTCACCCCCTGCCAAAATAAAATAATTAAGTAATACAATAAAGTATTTAAAAAATAAAATAAAATAAAAACAACCCCCCTCAAAAAAAAGAAAGAAAAAGACTGCGTATTTAAGTTGTGATAATTCAAGAAGTGTTTAATGAAAGGAGGAGGAACAAAAGTGTAAGATGGGTGTAGGGAAACACAAGACATAGAAGTTGATAGCAGAGCCACCCTTCATGGCACAGGGAGTGATTGGTTCCTGGAACTGGAGACAGAGGGAGGGCTGTATGAAGAATACCACTCTACAGGATCAGAGATCTTTGGCGGAGAGAGACACCTACCCTCTAGTGACTCCCATGTAGAGGGTGCAGGAGAATAATACCCCAACAGTACTTTCCCCCATTCCTCTTATCTTTTGCCATGCTCTCCATTGGTCAAACCCAACAGGAAGCCAGAGGGTAAGAGTTCAAGGAGGCAGTTCATAGAGGTTAATCTAGAGAAGGGGAGACAGTGGATCTAGGGGTAGAGGGAAGGGCGAGAAACAGAAGACATCTGGCACATTCATCCATCCATCTTTGCATAGAGCTATCCTGAGGAATTTTCTTCTCTTTCCTTTTTTTTTTTTAAATAGAGGTACTGGGGATTGAACCCATGACCTTGTGCATGCTAAGCACACACTCTGCCACTGAGCTCTAACCTCACCCCTTAACCTGAGGATTTTTTAGACCTAAAATGAACTACTTCAAGCTCAATGAGGCACAGCTTATTTAATAATTTGAAATTTGATAAATGCTTTTTTCCCCCCAAAACTTCATGACTACAAACATGATAGTCATATCTGCTTTAAGCCTTTCTATTTCTCAGCTGAATCTTAACAATCTTTATTCTATTTTACTATGTGACCCTATCTTCTTGGTGATTTTAATTAAAAGATATAGAGGAAATGGTCTGTCCGAAGTTGTGTTGTTATTAGGTGGCCAAGTTAGGGGAAGATAAAAGTGAAGTAGATGTGTAGTAGAATGTTGGAGAAGGTTCAGAGATGGAAGTGGACAACTGGAGTAAGTGGTCCTTGAGCATATAGGCATGAGGTGAGTGGAAGGAAAGAATGAACCAGGAGGATAGGAAGAGTTAAACAGTACAAAGTGTGCTTCCCAATGCTTTTGAACATAAACAAATGGCTAGAATGACTAGATGACTCAACCAAATCTTTACAATTGACAGGCATGGTCTATAAATGCTCCTCTTTTCCCCAGTTTAGAAGGTAAGCAGGGGCTTTCTGGGTAAAAGTTCAGTACCCAGTAATTCTTTATTTTTGTGGGCTTTGAGCCCCTGAAATGTGGTATGGGTGGAGGGGCGGTACCTCAGTAATACTGGATCATAAAACCTGCGATTTGGAAGGGATCTTCTACCACTATGAATCTAATGTACAACTTTCTTATTATGTGATTTTTTTCAGTCACTTTAAGGTGGCCAGTGATAAGGAGCTCAGTGTTTTATTAAGCAGCTTTTCCACTCTTTGCCTGCTCAATCATAAAACACTTTTCCTAAGGACAGAGATACGCTTTCTTTCTTTTTTTTTTTTTTTTTTTGAGATACGCTTTCTTACAACTTCTGCCCTTTGATTCTTTTTCTGCCACCCAGACAAGTTAATAATAGTTTATTCCCCTTCTACATGAAAAAGTCTCCAAATGCTTTTTTCCAGCTTCCTTTCATGCTGGTGAAGTGATTAACAATAAACAGGTATGCATAACATTTTACTGTCTGTTATGTACCAGACACTGGCCTAGATGTTTCATGCGCTGTATTGCTAATCTTTACAAAAACACGAGATCAGTATTTTCATACCCATTTTACAGGTGAGAAAATCATGGAAGTTCTATGTGGCTGAGATGGGATTAGAAAGCAGGCCTGTGTGAGTTCCAGTTCCACCTCTTTCTCCAGTTTCAGTTTCTTCATTTCCCAGACATCTCAGCATCCTGGTCACTCTCCAGGTAAGTGCTTCCCAAAGCAATGTTTTTTGAAAGTCTGATTGAGCAGAACAGTCATTGTTGTTACAATGGAAGAAAAAGAAAAAACACATTTGGAAAACATTGTGCTAAGCAAAATGAAAAAATAGGTTCTATACTTTAGGACTTACAACCTTGAGTACACTAAGTACATTGTGTAGCTGAAGGTGAAATATAGAGTATTCAGGGTTTTCTAATCTTATTTGAGTCTGGGACTCTTGTGGGTGGAAGATTTTACAGAATGATGTTCACCAGTATTCACTGGTTCACTGGTGAACACTGCTTTAGGGACATCTTTATTAGTATTATTTTGAAGATGTGAGTATACCAAATAGAATGTTATCTTTCATGTAACCGACCAGTTTTTTAAAAATCCTGTTATAATTTTACCTTTATTAAAACAAAACGTTCTTTCAACACACTGATAACTGAGATCATTCTTTAATTCAATAGAATAGAATAGAATTGAACTGAATTTATTTTTTGATACCAGGAACCTCTATATGTAGCCAGCCTCTATTCTAACACTGGGAAAAATCCCACATGACATAATAGACGCTAACATTTCTTGAGCACCGAAAGTTTTTAGGAAAATACCTTGAACAAAAAAATAGCATTCCTTTTAAAAAGCACACTTTGTAGTTGGTAGAAATAGTAGGGATGTGATTAATTTAAAAAATGCTGAATCAAGTTTTTGTGGCATGAGGCCAGGAAATTCCCTCTCCCTTTGTTTTAATTCTGAACAAAGTTGCAAGATTTTATCACTTAGCTTCCCACTGATTTAGATTCAATTTGTTTAGATTTCACATAGCCCTGTCCTTGTGGTTAGGTTTAACATAAACACTGAACCAAGATCTCCTAATAATAGACTACAGCTCTCAACTTCCTGAAAACTATGCTCCTTTATTTATACGTGTTATTTTTTTCTTACTCATTCCTTGCCTTGTATTTAAATCTTAAAGTGTTGATCAGAAAATCCCACTTTGGGATATTTTTTAAATTAACAGCACAAAATTGAATCTGAGGGGTTCAGAAGTTTTTAATATTACATGTTTTTGAAGGAAGAACAATAGATTTTATTTCCAAATCTGTCATGTTAGAGACATTAGAGTAAACTTGTAATATAATTGATGACAATAAGCCCATCTCATAACATCAAGGACTCAATTCTTAGAAGAAAGTGGATGTTTTAATACTTTCCACAATTATGTTTTCTTTATTCCTCCTTTCCCATTTAGAGACTACATTGACATTGCTTGCACTGAGATAATAGAAAATATATGTACTGGTCTCTGCCCCTGGTTCCCAGCATAGAGCTCCTGAGACTCGTGTAATTTCCAGAGTGAAAAGAATACTTGAAACATCTCTTGTTCTAATATTTGTCTTTGACCCCATCCCTGTCACAGGGCCCCTGAAACCCTTGTAAATTCCTAAGTGGTACGAGCACTAGGGCCACTTTTTGTTCTATTGAGACAACTCTGAGCAGGCTCCTGGATGGCACCTGGATGGGGGATGGTCATCAGAAAGACCAAGCCATGATTAGAAGCTTGGAATTTCCAGTCCTACCCCTCATCCTCCAGGCAGGGGAGAGGGCTGGAAATGGAGTTAATAATTGATCATGCCTGCATGAGGAAGTCTTCATAAAATCTCAACAATACTGGGCTCAGGGAGCTTCCAGGTTGACAAACACATCCACAATAGGAAAGTGACTCACCACAACTCCATGGGAATAGAAGCTCCTGTGCTTGGGACCCTCCCAGACCTCCTCCTATGTATCTGTTCATCTGGCTGCTCATCTGTATCCTTTACCCTGTCCTTCAGTAATCTGGTAAACCTAAGTATTTCCCTGAGTTCTATGAGCCACTCTAGCAAATTAATGAAACCTAAGGAGGGTGTCATGGGGACTTCCAATTTGTAGCAAAATTGGACAGAAGTTATGAGTAACCTGGAGACCTACTGCTTGCAATTAGTATCCGAAGTGGGGTTGGAGCAGTTTTGTGCGACTGAGCCCTTAACCTGTGGGACTTGACATTAGTGTTAGAATTAAGTTAAATTGTAGCTGGTGTTGCAGAGAATTGTTTGGTGTGGGGAAAATCCACACACACATTTGGTCACCAGAAGTGTCAGAAGTAAAGGAGACACACAGAAGACACAGATGGGAGGGAAAACTGAGGTTTTAATTTCTAAGGTGAATCAACAAAATTAGGACTAGAAAGAAACAAAAAAATTAGGTTCAATTGATTTTCAAATTAATAAAACAAACTATGCTATAAAAGGATATATAATGACTATATAACTACCATACAAAAAGGATGAAATGAAATGAAATGGAGAACTTATGAATTGAGTTTTAAAAAACTGTTACTTAGACAAAATAGATATACAAATAAAGTCTTTTTAAAGGATTGCAACCATAGATAATAACCCACTCAACCAACTGCGACCCTATTCAAGCTGAAAAAATTGCACTGCTACAATTTTAAGCACAACATTATTTTAATACAGTCAGTCATCACATCAGAAACTATAGAGATTATCTCAACATAAACTGGGTGATTGCATAAAATTGGAGAATGACAATTCTTTAAGATTTCAAACTTCTCTTATCATTTGATTTAAAATATATTTGTATGTTAGAAAGTTGGCGAGGAAAAACGGACACCATTCATAACTGAAAATATAAATGTATATGTATATTTAAAAAATAAATGTATATATTTATATATATTTTCTCTCATTGTATTTGCCAGTGGGTAGTGCTTTACACAATTTTTCATTATGAAAAATTTCAAAATAATTTAAAGAATAGTACAATTGAGACAGGAGGGAAGGGGGTAGGGCACAGCCACCCGAGGAATGACAGCAATTTAACACCAAAATGGTGGAATACTCACCAAAATGGTGGAAGATTCAACTCCTAGTTGGCCTTGAGGATTAAGAGGTTTGACTTCTAGGAGACCTTGAGCTTCATTATAGGCTCATTGTAACAGCTCGTGATAAGTAACATGCCTGCAGGCACCAAGGATAACCGCAAAAGGCCAAAGAATGGGTGGTGGCCCAGTTCCTGGGAATCCCAGCCCCTTCCCCAGGGAAGTTGGAATGGTCCCACCTGTAGGCATGTGAAGCTACTGAGCTCGTAAAAACTGACACCACCACGCCTAGCGGCCTTTTTCTGTTACCTCCTGTTTGGAGATGGCCCTCCCTCAGTCTATGGAGTGTGTACCTACTTTTACTTTAACCTGAGCACCCAATTAACACACCTCTTTCCTTGCCTTTCTCTTGCCTTACACTCTATGCAGTATGTATCTCTTTAAATAAATCTACATTTACTCGACTGTGGCTGGCACTTGAACTGTTTCCTGAGCAAAGCCAAGGACCCACACCTGGCGGGGCACGTCCCAGGGGCTCATCTGAGACCTGGAACACAGCCCTCCTCATGCCCCACATCCGTTTTCCTGCATCACAATGATCATTACCTATATTAAATAAGTGTTAACATTTAACAATGTTTTCATCATCATTCTCTCTATCTATGTGCTGTGTATCTTAGCCATTTGAAATTAAGTTGTAGACATTGTTAAACTCCATCTTTAGATACTTCAGCGTGTAGAATCCAAGAATAAGGGCATTCATATACCAGTATCTTAATCATATATACTCAATCATATATCAGTTTCACCCTAAGACTGAGGAAGTGTAAGTGGTAATGTTGGAGTGTATTGTCTGCAAAGAATGAAAAAACAGTAATAAAAATCGGCCATGCACTGGCAATTCTAAACAATGTCAGTGATTAAATACTTCTCCCTAAAAAACGGTTTTATTTATTTGTAAACAACTGCTGCATAGAGTTGAATAATATATATAAACTTCAAATTAGCATTTTTATTGTTTACTTTAAAAATGAACATTGTATTCTAATGGCAATTAGAGAATTCCCAGTTACACAATTGGCCCCTGGCTTTTTGGGGCTGAACTACAAGCATTCATTTTGAAAATAAATTCCTATGGTTTGGAATTATTGAGCTATATTGCAGGGAGGGGAGTTGGGGGCAAGGGAGACACAGTTCATGTCTGAGACCCCAGTGGTACTAATATTCCTGTATCTAAACAATAGATGAACAATGATGGCATAATGCCTGTAAAGATAAAGAAAACCTGAATTACTTCGATTTTGTTATTCTATGTGACTGCTTGGAGCTGTTATTTGGATTTAAAATTTAAAACAGTGAAACAGTTTGAACTAGGAGGTGAAATATTTTTGTTTGGTAATGTTACATTTTCTGATATCTAAACAGCTTTTAGTTTTGTGGACAGAATTCAGATAGGGGCTAGGCCTGATCTCATAAAGGGTTTGGGGCAAACACTGAAACTCATGATTTGGAGCAGGCTGGAACTCCTAAGCAGAAAGCTAACAAGTTTTAGTTCATACTTAAAATATCTTGGTTAACTTAAATGATATCTTAATTTTAGTTGGAATTCTTCTTATTTAATTACAATTAACCTCTTAATTGTAAGCAGATAAGAGAGAGGGTCCCCAAAGAAAGAAAACCAGACAGAGCTTTCTTGACATGAGATACCATTTTTGGCCTAAGTCATTTTGTGATTTAAGCCTGGCCGCAATGCTTACCCTTGAACTGGGATCAATAATTAATGATCTTAGGGGGACAAAAAAAAAAAATGCAGAAACAAATGACTGTTATTAGGCAAGAGAAGTAAAAAAAGTAAAGGTAATGTATCAGTTGTAAAGACTCCAAATTCTATTTAGATGGTAAAGATTAGGCAGAAGAGCTTAACCACCAGATCAACTGGAACCTAAGGGATGATGTTGACTGTTGACTGTGACTTTCAATCAGCTAAAACTTGGAATCTGTGGCCCCTTCATGAATATGCATGTACCTTTAGCTTAAAACTTTCCTAGTTTTTCTGTTCTAGGAGACACTGATTTGGGAAAGATGTCCCCTGTTCTCCTTACTTACTGCAAGTAATAGATCTTTCCTTTTCCTGATCCTTTGTTGGGTTGCACCTTTTCGCTTGACACTGACCAAGAGGCAAACCCAGTTTTGGTGAACCCAATTTTTGGGTAACATAATATTATTCATTACTGTGAAAGACCGATATGTTCGTATAATATTTTCCCTTAAAATTAATGTAATTAAACAAGATTAATACATTACATTTTTTTGGTATGGAATCTTTGTTTTGTTATTTATTTTACTGTCATGTTTTATACATACAAATTTCAATAAATTAAAAAACATACTGTCGATTTTTCTGGCCATTACTATTATCAATTTGATTTCATGGTTATTACTGAAAAAAAATTGTATAGAGAATTAGGAGTTTAAAAATGATCAACTCCAGATATCAAAAAATAAAATGTGTGCTAATTAGTGATCATGCTTAAAAACTTAGCCATTATTATCCATTGTTATCAATATCCAACCAAGTGGTGCATTTTAGCCTCCAGATTTTCTGGAGCTTGGTCAGATCCAGGAGGAGGGAGAAGAATATTAGATACTTCGACTAAATTATTCCTCTTAGAAAATAAGGTAGAGCAAGTGAGAAGAAATAAAATCACTAACAGTTAGTAGTAGAATAACAACAAAACAACCGCCCCTATGATAAAGTATGTGGAGAGCTCTTGCCAATTGGTCTAGCAGAAATTAAGTCATAACAGTTTTGCAGAATTTTACAGCCTTATTCCATCTAGAAATACAGGCATGCCCCACATAGAATGGGGGTACTCTGGAGGGCTTGATAACTTGGGAGGTGGGGGGCTCTTGGCTGCAGCCCCAGGGCCAGCCTGGAGTGATCACAGACTGCTAACAGCATGATAATAACTCTAGGAGGTAAGAAGTTTTTTTTTCTGCTACCTCCTCAAAATCCCTCAGCTTAGAGAAATACAAAAAAAAAAAATTCTGTTTCCTTCTTTTTTCTCAAATTGTAGACAGTAACTCTGGAAAATTGATCATAACTCTGTCTAACATTTCTCCGAACTTATCTTTTTTTTTCCCCTGCTTGGGGAGTGCAGTAGAGAAGAGAGGATGAAAGTGTGCAATCTGGGAGGGTTTTAATTACTTACTCGGATTAATTACTTACCCCAATAGTTAACATGGTACAGTGAACACTTACTCTGCACCAGAAGCTGCTTGTAAACATCTCTGTGTGTATTACTTTGTTTAGCCCTCACAGAACCCTATGAGGTCAGAACTGTTATTAATCCTCTTTTACAGAGAGGAAACTGAAGTAACTTGCCTAAATTTATTGGCACCCTCTTAACCACCCTACTACATACTTAACAAGTAGAGATGTTGAGAGGATTAGATAGAGAATGCATAAAAAACTCTTAGATTGGTGCTGACAGTGTTGGATTTTACCTTGAACTTTGTGAGCCTGGAAAATAGCTATCATTAAAGAGTCTGAGATTTGTAAATGTTAGCCACCATATATAAAAATAGATTTAAAAAGAGCAAGTTTCCTCTGTATAGCACAGGGAACTAACTATATTCAATATCTTGTAATAACCTTTAATGAAAAAGAGTATGAAAACAAATATATGTGTATATATATACATGACTGAGACATTGTGTTGTGCACCAGAAATTGACACACTGTAACTGACTGTACTTCAATTAAAAAAAAAAAAAGACAGAAAGAAATGCCCCCACCCATTGTGTTCTGGAAAATGGTTTATTGCAAAGAGACATCCTTCCCCATACGACCTACATACATCTCAGGTGCTCCCTTGTTTACTTATCATAATGGCCAGACAGGGACACTCTAAATTCCCATTTGTGCCTCATAAATAATTAGCTGAACTGTTCAGTCCCCACTGAGTAGTCAAAACGAAATGCTAATTAAACTTTGGTTAGGATTCTCTCCTTCCCTCAGACCCCTGAACTTTAACGCATCTCCAAATTAGCATGCAGCTCCTCCCTTAACATCTTCTCCTGAAAATAGGTTGACCTCAGGGTAAACATTCTCTGAACTACTTTCAAATCAGCCACCTCAGCCGCACTTTCATCCCACTCTCCCGCTTCACATTCTTTCCAGCCTTGTTTACTCTGCTCCATAAAAGAAAACCCCATCTTACCTAACCCTAGAGATCCTTGCAGACTAGACCCCTCCTACTGCCATCGCCCCTTCCTCGGCCACCTCCCATCCTGGCAATAATCCTTTCAAATGAAGTCTCTCCTTAACTAAATCTGGATTTGTTTTTTATTTGAAGGTTCCTGGCACTTAGTTAGGACTCGGTAAATATTAGCTACTATTGCTATTTCCTTGCATCCTCTTCCTTTGTCCTGCGCTAAAACTTTGCAAAAAGCAATGAGGGAAATCCAGCTTGCTGCATACACCTGATGAGTGTATAAATTAATCTTAGGCCACAGAGGAAATAGAACAGTCATACCTGGATAATTTGAGGAGGATTTATTTATAAGGGAGACTAGTTAAAAAGTTATGGCGGGTGGAAAAACCACAAGTGACAATAGTAATAGAATTTTTACCTTCTCTAGGTTGAGGGGACAAAAGAGGCAGATACTGCCAGAATATGGAAGGACAGTCACGTAGAGCAAGCCAATCTGATCAAATGGCCCAGCGAACCTCCATCAGGGAATAAACATCCAATCTTACCTCCTCTCTCCCTTGGATCTTCGACGGTGGCACTCCACTGACTAAATCCAACAGGAAGCCAGGGCTCAGGAGCCCTGTTACTGTAATTGACACAAGTAAGCCTCAAGGGGCAGAAAGCCAGGTGGGAGGGAGTGGCGATCTGGAGGGACAAGTGGAAAATATCTATCACAAAGGGGCTCACAGCCTTCTGTGTGTCTTAGATTGGGTCCCTAGAAACAGACACTGAAACAAAGAGTCATATGCAGAAGGCTTATTAAGGATTTCTCTCTGGAGATCCAGATTTAAGGAAGTGAAGGAGGCAGGACCGCAACAGAGGGAGAAGCTGACTCATAACGCAGGTGCAAAGCCCCAGCCTGTTCTATCAGGAGTTCTGGAATTGGGATGGTTTTTCAGGGTCACCCCCAAACTGGGGCTATGGGGCAGCCCCTCTTCGTACACACGCATCAGCCAGACAGGTACAACCTTGGGCTAAGGCTGAGCAGAGCCTGTGACCTAAAGGAATTCCCAGGGAAGGATGCAGGTAGGAGCTTTTAGCACCTGCAGGGAAGCGGAAGGGATCTGAGTGGAACATCACAGTATCCACTACCACGTGTACCAGGATGGAGGCCACTGCTGATTGGATGGCCAAAGACAAGTAAAGTGCTGAACACGGACTGATCAAATACACGGCTGAGTTGGTGAGAAGGGTTGAAAAGCATGAACTTAGATGTTGAGAGACATTTGAAAAACTTCAAGCTTCATTCTTGGTAAAATATATAAATAATAATAAACCTCTTAATAACAGAAATAAATGGATACCTCCTTAACATGGCAATATGCCTACATCTCAACCCAGGTGCTCAAATCATGCTTAATGGGCAACCTCAGGCTCCTTCCCATGAAAGGAAGGGACAAGCCAAGGCTATCCACCCTCATCATGATTATTTAATGCTGTTCTGGAGGTAGTAGCCCATGCAACACAAGAAAAGATACAAGAGGTATAAAAGCAGGAAAGGAGGAGTATATTTTTCATTAGAATTGTAAAGATAAAAGTTTC